>NC_082661.1:207587582-207892478 GCF_025265405.1 Mesoplodon densirostris
AGGCTAGAAAGAGCTGGGTGTGGGCTAGTGTGTGGCGTGATTGTAATAGGAAAGTTGATCAGAAAATGTCTCCCCTCATGGTCAACTGATTCTTAGGAGGGGCCATGAAGGAGAGACTGTATGTTACCTTAGGCTGGGTCAAAGGTCAGGGTCATGGGGGTTGTAGAGGAGCAAATTTGGTCAAGTCAGTTAATAAGCAGTTTATTTAAATTGATCAGTGGAGACAAACATTTCAGCTAATGGTTTATGAAAAAAGAATGGGAATTTGGAAGGTCTTTGTCTGGTCTTATCAGAGATAACTAAAGGGGAGGCATGAATCTTATCTAAGTCCGAGGGGGAAGGGTAGTTTCTTGCAGTAAGCCATCTCCTGAAACACAGAAGAAGAGAGGGATTTTGTAACCGTTATTGTTTCCCAGGAGCACAGGACTCAGGTAAAGCTTAACTTTGTCAACAGATATTTGCATCCATTAAAACAGAAGTATCTTCAGTTCATCATCTCCATTTGTTATCTCCATTCCCTTGTGTTCTTATCTCCATTTCCTTTGTATTTTCTAAACATTTCTTTGATTATCTGCCCTCATTTTCATAAATATCTCCCTTTCTAATGAATTGTTTCCAAAAACTCACAATCATGCCTAGGTATAGCCAATCTGAAAACAAATCAAGATGAATAAACCACCTCCTCATCGTTCTTCAGCCCACTGGCTATGTCCATATTTCTCCTCTCCCCTAACCACACAGGCTAGCAATGTTCCTTCCTCTCATCCTCATTTTCCAACACACTACAATATGGAGCTTGTCCTTCTCCTTAGCCTGAAATCACCAATGACCTCGATGTTACCATTAACAATAGAGATTTTTTTATTTTCACAGCTTTCTGTACCTCTCAGCAGGACTGGACACAGGTAACTATTCCTTTCTTCTTGAAATATTCTTTATCCCACCTTCCAATACAGCACATTTTAATCTAATTTATCCAACTGAGACAGGAAGGGGGCAGGGCACAACCTTTCAAAGAATGACAGCCATTGAGTACATGACATACACTGGTTAGAACCAACTAGGTCCAAGATGGGGGACGAGTTGACTTCCAGTATATGCTCACTGTAACACATCAGCAAGTTAAATGACACACCCACAGGCGCCATGACAGTTCCAAGGCTGACCATAAAATGCCAAAAAGTGGACGGGGGCCCAATTCCAGGAAATCCCACCTCTTTCTCAAAACAGTTGGAATAATCCTCCAACTCATTGGCCTATGAAATTACCCAGCCTTATAAAAACAGACAACCCCATACGCTGGGGCCTCTTGCCTTCTGAGATGGCCCACACTCTGTCTATGGAGTGTATATCTCCCTGAATAAACCTTCTTTCTATTTACTATGGCTCACTCTTGAATTCTTTCCTGCTTGAAGCCAAGAACCCACACTTGGCGGCCATCCCAGGGACTTGCCTGAGACCTGGGACGTGACCATCCTCTCATGCTCCACCAATCTTTCCTGCAACACAACCTCACTAGAAGCTTGTTTTCATTCTTCACTGTTGACTCCTTTCCTACACAACTTCCAAATATTGAATCTTCAGGAATTTTTCAAGACCTCTTCCATTCTTATCCTATTGCTCCCTTGATGATTTCATCCATTCCCAAGGTTTTAAGTGCCATCTGTATCCTACTGATTTCAAAATTAGTACTTTCAACCAAGATGTCTTCCAAGAGCTCTAGACTCACAGGCACAAATTCCAAGTTGACATCTCTATTTGGATAGCAGATGTTAAGAGAACTTCTTAAACCATGTGACCCGGTTCTGCTGCTACTTCCACAGATGATGCCACCGTTCTAGGAACTTTCAGACACCCTGTCAATGTGACCCATTACATCACAAGATGACTTTCAAAACCATTCTAGAGCTTAACTTATAAGAATATTGCAGATGACAATAAATGGAAGAACATGAAAAAGGACCCTGCTTCTACTGTGTTAATTCCCAGTTGAGAGAAGCATGTTACCTTGCTAGGTGACACCTGTTGAACTGATTGAGTTCCTACCTGCATGACAGTCAAAATGAATTCTGTGACTCAATTGTCAAATGTATAAAAATGTTTTTCTTCAGAGAGTACAGCCAATTTGTTGAAATTGGGAGAAGGTAGGCCTGCAATCAGCTGACAGAGTTTGCATGGAGTTGCAAACAAAATTTCAAAAAAGATGACTAAGAAACAATGAAAATGCCCAAAGTCGAAAACTAGAAATTCAACTCTTTCTTAGTGTTTCATAAGTCAACACGATCTTTGTAAGACAGAAAATGACTAATTCATATTTGTAGTTTAGAAGCTTATGTTCTACAAAACCAAGAATTCACACATTTGGGGAACCATCCATGGTTTTTCTATTCTTTGGTGGTGTTGATATTTACCTCTTCTGCCTTATTTCTGGCTATTGGTTCATTCTTGCTGTTCTTTCATCGATCTTTTAATTTAGGAATCTAAGTTGGTCCAGCTTTCTCACTCCTCTTCAATTTTGCATAATTTCCTCTCCTTCTAGGTTTTACTTTAACAAGCTTAAACCTTTGTTCTATTTTTAAAGAGTTAGGAATAGCTGCCAAAAATTGATAGGGTTAAAAAACACTGGTCACTTTGAAGTCTAGCATCTAATTAGAGCTGTTTCAAGACCAGGTATTAGCTTCCCTGAAGTTTGACAAAGACAATGCCTTGAAAGCCACCACCATTATTTTTTGGAGCACAGGCTCCAGATGGACAGGCTCAGCGGCCATGGCTCACTGGCCAGGCCACTCCGTGGCATGTGGGATCCTCCCGGACTGGGGCATGAACCCGTGTCCCCTGCATCAGCAGGCAGACTCTCAACCACTGAGCCAGCAGGGAAGCCCCAACACCATTATTGATTAGCCAGCCAGATCCTTTCATTATCTGCTCTTCTTCCCTATTACTTCTTAAAGACTATGGTTGGAAGACACAGGCATGGTAAGTACAAGTTCTTGGTCTCATTACTGGTACCCACAGAAAATGTGAACATTCTAGGCACTTTTCCAGTCCTAAGGTTCACATTGCCTGAGAAATCCTAACCTAACTGACCTTAGACATTTTTTTACTCTGTAGTTATTTATATAATTTTGCTCTGCTTTAAAGAATAAAATTCAGACCCATTAAAGCCTAGTACAGAAGGCTCTCTATTTTCCAGTTTTGTCTTCCAGTTTTCTTACATGAACCTTTGCTCCCACAGGCTATTGGAACCCTCTCTCTCTCTCTTTCTTAATTAACACTTGCTGTTCAGTGATACTCAATGTCCCTTGAAAAGTATAGTATGTTGTTAGTGATTTATTGCTCCAGGTCATCCTTTTCTTTGTTGCTTCTGGAATACAAATTAGATATGCCCTTTTCTCTTGTAACCCAAACCATAACATCGGAATAATTATCCACTAATCAGATGAAACATAAGAAAACAGAAGTATTACTTCTTCTTCAATTTCTGATTAGCCACAAATATAAACCATGCTCTCTGAATTCTATGAATTAATGTCTCACACACATCATCCCCAAAGGGACCTGTATTTTCCTTTCAGAATGGTTGTACTTCTGAAGGCAAGGATCTCTGTCTCCAGCAAAAGCAGGATATTTAACACACATAAGAGCTTAAATTTTTGTGGAACGAATGAATGAAAATGTTTGTATTCATTGTTGCAAGTAACAAATGGAAAAACTAGGATTTACTGGAATGATAACAAATATTTGTAAGGTCTAAGAGAAGGAATGAAACAAGGCCCAAGGATAGAAGTGGAATTGGGATTGCTCAGAGAGTCTTTATACTTAACTTCTACTTCTTTCTTCCAATATGCTTCATTTTACTTTACCCCTGATTCTTTCTCTCCCTCTCTTTTTTCTCTCTCTCCCTTTTCCTCTGATCCAGCTTTTGCTTATCCTATCCACATGACATGATCCCATATCTCTCCAATTGCTTTTTGCAATCCGTATTCAAAAATATAAAAACTGATCTGCCCCTCTAAGGTCAAGCATCCATCCCAGAAATAACTATGACCAATGGGCCAGATGCACATGATACAAATATAGTTAGAATCATGCAGATGGAGGAGGAAAATAGTTAAATTCTAAAAATAGGTAGTAGGCACACAATGAAACAGGCCTAAGAGGAATCTACTATACAATGAATGACATAAATGAGTTGTTAGGGGAAATAATGGAATAATTTTTATTTAGACATCAAATATTGATTCCTAGACAATCTCTTAGGATATGCCAAGAAACTCGACTTTCCATTTTTCAAGTATGGTTTGAATATTCTAAGGATCTCATCAAATATTGTCCTTGTTCCTGTTTGATCCCCAGTCTGTCTCTGTGATTACAAGGAACCTCAAAGTCTGTGATATTGTTACCAAACCAAACTTGGGACTGCTCACTTGTGTGCAGTAAAGCCAATCTACTGGCAAACATAATCACCAGGCTGTGGTGAAGGAACGTGCGGCATTTATTGTAAGGTGCCATACAAGAGTCCAGGGCAGCTAGTGCTCAAAAAGGCCCAAAGAATTTTAAAAGGCCAGGCAAGGGAGGGGAATCCCAGAGCATGTGTTCAGCTCCTGCACAATTCTCTGATTGATTGATGGTGAGGTAAAATAAAAAGTCAGTTAAGTTGTTGCAAATATTTCCTGGTTCTGGCCAGACTCCAGAGGGGATGTGCTAATTTCTTCCATTTGTTGGGGTATCCTGGCATCTGCAAAAACACTTCAGGAAATGTGCATCAGATACTATTATCTAGGTCCTTCAGAGAGGGGCTAAAGTAGAGGGTATGCGGGAGGGGGTCTGTTCCAGGGAGGCCCCATAGGGTCCTGCTTGGTTACAGTATCATCGCTTTCCTGCCTCACCATTTTCCAGGTTAACTTAAAGACTCTTTCCAGCCAAACAATTCATATTAAAGTTTGGCTTTTCTTCCCTCCCCCATGGCTCCAAATCTATAATGTAATGCTTGAAAACACTGTTACTCTACCATCTCCTCTACCCCCGGCTCCCTGTTTCCACCCCTACAAGTCCTGAAGCTGTATTCTTCTTTTTCCCAACCTTGAGAATAAACCTAATTTCACCATGGAAAATAACAAGCTGCTTTGAAGTACTAGCTGGTTTTGCCCAGCTCTTTGAAGTACCTGTCTTTGAAACTCAGGTCATTGTTATTGTCCCAGCTCTTCAGAAACAGTCATATTTAGTCCATTCTAGTTGTTTCACATTAGCAGGAAAGTTTTTGAATGACTTATGAGTCTTTTGGTCCTCTTTTAACCAAAGTTTTTGTTCTTCCTTACTTTCTATGTTATATTTCCTTCCTCCAGGTTCAGCATCTGTTCATCTCCTGGGAACTATTATAAAATAGAGTAGCCACCTGGTTTCTGCTGTTTTCCCTGGACCTTATAAATGAATCTATTAGTACTTAAGACAAGTAAAGTTTTAAGTATTCAATAATTATCTCACTTTTCATGCTTACGTGTGATCACTATTTTATGAAAATACAATTTACAAAGCTAGCAGTGGATAAAGGTAATGAGGTACTTCCTATGTGCCCATTACCTTGCATGCACTTCATGGACATCATCTCAATCCTTCCCAATGCCAACATCATATAGTTAGAAAACTCCTCAATTCAAGGGGGGAAAACTGAGGCTCATAAGTTTCCTAAGGTCATATGACCAGTAAGTGAAGAAAATCATCTTCAAACATAGATCTGGGTCACTCCAAAGCCTATACAGTTTCTAGAACAATACATTTTCAATAGATTGTACCTTCCCTTCCGTGATTACATATTCATATATGCTCTGTTCTCTAATTTCCTTGCTCATCTCTTACTTATTTTTTTAACAAAGTAATATTAGACCATAAGAACTTACAGACATGAAACATTGATGTTGTTTTCTTAAAAATGGGTATATGAGTATCCAATTACTGCTGTAACAAATTACTAGAAATTTAGTGTCTTAAAACAATAAAAATGTAATATCTTATAGTTCTAGAGGTCAGAATTCCAGAAATGGGTTTCACTGGTTACTATATATAGAATATATGAACAACAAGGTCCTACTGTATAGCACAGAGAACTATAGTCAATATCCTATGATAAACCATAATAGACAGAATATTTTTAAAAATGAATGTATATATATATTTATATATATATAAAACTGAATCACTTTGCTGTACCACAGAAATTAACACAACATTGTAAGTCAACTATATTTCAAATAAAAAAAAACAATAAAACAAAATAAACACAGTCAGCAGGGTTGTGTTCCTTCTGCAGTCTCTAAGGGACAATTCATTTTTCATTCCAAGCTAAGTTTCTCATGGGATGCAGACACCTGGGTAACTTATGCAGCCAGAGGAAGAGCTGAAAAACCAAGGCGGGGCTAGGGCAAGGTTGGAGCCAAGGTTTAGAAACCACTGAGACAAGAAATCACTCTAAGAATACAGTTCCGAGGACCTGTAATGTAATAGAACATTTTCTGTTCATCATCTTATATTTTTCTCACAAGCGTATGATTTAAATAGTTTTAGCTCCATTTTGCAGATTAGAAAATTAAGGCCTCCAAAGATTAATAAATTGTCTAAAGTATTTGAAGTAATAAAATTGAGAGCTAAGATTTTAAGCCAAATCTTATCATCTCAATTTCTATGCTCTTTTCACGATATCATTTTTTTCCACACCAAAATCCAGGAAAAGGAGGAAATGGCATTTATGTCCAATTTTCTTTAAAAAAATACAAAATATGTGACAACGTTCTCATTCACTCATGCCAATGGGCCAAGTGATTCTATGATTTCCACTTTCCTGTTTGTGACTGTTTCTCCCCACAACTGATTCCATAGCTTTGAATACATCCTACACCTATGTAATGAATCCAATAGCATGGAAATAATATATGTTCAATCTTCATAGATATATTCAGACTGAAGTATTCAGCATTGCTTCATCAGTGCAAGTTAAACAAGCTAGCTGCATGTTTAGGCCTGAAAACAAGAAAATAAGAGATGTCAGTAGATTTTTAAAGGTAAGTTTCAATTAGAGTATTATATGTAAGCATACTACAACACTGATACATTTAAAAGTGTTATTAGGCCAGACTATATTAAAACAAACCCAACCTGACAAATTTTGTATTGTTTATATAGCACCTCACTGACACGACATTTCTGAAAACAAGACCATTTGAGATGGCTCAGCAGTAAGAATTATAAACCACAACATGTAGGTGCTGTTAGCAAATACAGTCCTAAAGGGAATAGTGTTTCCAAAGATCATTAATTTTGAGGAAAGCTCATGCTAGAGATATAGTTCAGAAATGCAATTTTTAAAAATTGAAAAAGGATCAACTATATAAATATAAAAAATTTTAGTGCCCATCTTGATCTATGTCTTTCATTTTCTTCTGACAGCAGTGCCAAGCTCAGAAATCCCAGAATCTACCATGAATAAGCATCAACACTGGCCACGTTAACAATTCCCGGCTTCAGGTTGGCATTTCATCTATAAGCTTGGGGAGAGAGGATTCTTTACTTTCTAGTGCAGTGGCCTAGTTTAACTTCCTCCTTGTTAAAGTGCACGCACCCACACAGATGCATGGGCATGGACACACAAAGGAACAACAAACAATTATTTCAAGCTGTGAAATTCAAATCCCAATTTGTGAGCTATTAACAATGACATTGGATGACTCAGTGGATACAAGATAAGATTTATGTAATTTCAAAGAGCAAAATCATTAACCAAAGTGAAGATGTGATTTTGAATATATTGCATTTACTTAAGTATATTCTCCTGACAAAAATTTGCATTGTGTTTGATTATCTAAGCTTAACAAATAACTTTACATTCAAAATGAGACAGGAGCACCAGAGCCTGAGAGATTCTATGTGCTACAGACACAGAAGGACAAGTGTTACCCAAGTGGCCTCAAGCCCTCCCACTTCCTGAGTTCCTTCTTTTTTTCAAAGTAAAGTAGTTTAAACCTTCTTCATCCCAAGTACTCTAAGAAGTGTACCACTGTCCCAATTATTTCTGAAGTTCTGGAAGGAGGTGCCTTAGTTCTTTTTTGTCAGCTTTATGCCCAGACATAAATTCCAATGATTACTGAGTGGTTAGACCCCTGCCTACCAACTCACTTCCTGTAGCATCTTTCTTCTCTCCCTGTCTCATCCCTTGTTCCTCCTCTCAAATATCCATTAGAATCTTTTGGTGTCACCAACTTTGACTCAAGGCTGTAGCAGAATGATGGGACACTAGCTGAGTACATAAAAGAAATCAATTTTAAATTTATTACTAGATATCAGTGCCATTAGTGGTATTGGTCCATCACCACCATACAAAACTTCCCTCCAGCTGCCTTTATTCTAATCCTGATTGTTTGCTTATTTTTAAATTTTTTGTGTTATTATCTCCTCTAACCAGAACTTTCTCCCATCACACACTCTTCATATTGTCCAGCAAAGAGCTCAAAACTCAAAATTTCTCTTATTGTATTAAGCAATTAAGAACAGGAATTTAGTTCTCTCAACTTCCTTGTCTTTCATGTCAAAAAGGTCATTAAAATGTTTCCCTAAACAAAAGATCTGCCACCTGTGATCTCCAACTTAAGACACACACAAACAGAAAACTGAAACTGAAGTTTTCCTTTCGTATAAGATGAAATCCATGCACAGCAAACTCTCTCCCACACATAGTCTCTGAAAGTGTAAAGGAAGCTTTGGGAAAATGACTCTTTTGTGTACTGAGAAAATCTGAATCATGATTGGTTGGTTGATTATTTCTTACAACTTAACACAAAATTAAATTAGGGGCATTAGCCTTCTTGATTCTGAACCGGGGCTCTAGAAGAAGTCCAATTGTAAAAATACTTTGGAGTGGATTTACAACAAAAATACAAGGAAGACACTGGATTTATTTAGAGAGAGGACTTCTATCTGTTTTTCCTCTGGTTCCCTCAAATGCCCACCTTTTCACACACGCTTTCTGCATTTTGAGGCCAGTCTCAGGGCTGCTGGTATGGTGGGTGTTGTACAAAACCAATAAGAGATTCCTCCCCAAATTAGTCCGGGTGTTGTAGAGTCCCTGCAGCCTGTATCAGCAAGCTCAAGAATAGCAGCCCTTTCTGAATGATTCCCAGGTTCACCCAAACATAGGCTTTAACATTTTGTTTTTCAAGAAACTGCCTTATTTTTCTTTAACAGTAGGAAAAAAACAAATTCCTATTTCCTCATCCCATAAAATATACAGCAGTGCTAGAGAAAATGGGACAAATGAGAACAAGGCATCTCTTTCCATCCTTCCCATCACTTCTTGCTGAGCTGCACAAGGCAAGGATGACACTTCAATCTGCTGGGAGTAGCAGAGTTCCGGGCTGGGACCCAAAAATTGTATATTAGATTCCGACTCCCAGCCTGGGTTTTATGAAAGTACACCCTAGGAATGGGTCGTCGATGCATTTCCCTTCATAAGTTGAAGTGCAGAGATTCTAAGTCCAAGAATCCTCTTCACCACCGTCTTAACAAAGGCCTTTTGGGCCTTTGAAATATTTAGGACTGGAACTCCTCCTTAACTTCTTTGATTAGTCTTTTCTATTTGCATATTTCTTTATTAACTTTTTACCAATTTACATTTTCTTTTCATTGTTCTCTTTCAATTGCTGATATGGAAAACAAAAGATGTGGGACTTAATTCACTGTAACTTTACAAATTCAAAGGTTATTGTGGTTGCTATTATACTAGAAAAATTGAATTTTTATTTTAGACTAGATTCTAGTCAAGCCCTTCATTTTATAGAATAGGAAACTGAAATCTAAGAGATTAAGAAGGACTTGCCGGGCCTCCCTGGTGGCGCAGTGGTTAAGAGTCCGCCTGCCGATGCAGGGGATACGGGTTCGTGCCCCGGTCTGGGAGGATCCCATATGCCGCGGAGCGGCTGGGCCCGTGAGCCATGGCCGCTGGGCCTGCGCATCCGGAGCCTGTGCTCCGCAACGGGAGAGGCCACAACAGTGAGAGGCCCGCATACCGCAAAAAGAAAAAAAAAAAAAAAAAAAAAAAAAGAAGGACTTGCCTAGAGTTTCTCAGTTAGATTTTGTTAAAACTGGAATCCGTCTCTCTTATCTCCAGGCCAGGGCTTTTTACAATATGCCATGCTGCCTCTGCCCCTATGGTACATTTAATTTGTCACACTCAATAACAACTAATATGTTGTATTGGATTAGTTACTATTATTTTATGTTTATTATGATTGTCTAAACTGCTGAATTACAAGTTTCCTGAGGGCACAGCTTATGTCTGATTCCCTGGTATGCCTGGAAGCTAGTATATGACAGCGCTGGACACATTTCTGGCACTGTTTACACTTGCTGGGTAATTTTAACACATCTTTTTCTCCAAGTACCTTTGAAACTGAGTAGGACCTTGTGGGGTTCCTGGGCATGGAAGCCTTTCCTTATCCTTTATTTCTTGTTTGTAGGAAATAGACTGCAGCCTCCTTGACCTTCCCTGAGTCCCAAAGGGCAGATTCAAAAAGTTGCTAATCAGGGAATGGAGGGGACGCAGAGAAAACGGAGAAGCAGCCAAGAAACAATAGTGCAGCCTTGGGGCAGGGTCCTGGTTCCTTTTTAAGGGATACACATAACAATATCTTTGAGCTCTTTACAGATCCTAAAACCCCCAACAAATGGAGTTAGCATTCTTCATTCCAGAGAAGACCATCAGAGGACAGATTAAAGAAACCAGAGAAGTTCATCAAGAGACCACCTGGGGCTTCCCTGGTGGCACAGTGGTTAAGAATCTGCCTGCCAATGCAGGGCACACGGGTTCGTGCCCCGGTCCGGGAGGATCCCACATGCCGCGGAGCGGCTGGGCCCGTGCACCATGGCCGCTGAGCCTGCGCGTCCGGAGCCTGTGCTCCGCAACGGGAGAGGCCACAACAGTGAGAGGTCCGCGTACCGCAAAAAAAAAAAAAAAAAAAAGAGACCACCTGAAGCAAGATTAAAGGAGTACAGGCCCTGCACACACCCTATCAGCAACCCCACCTTGAACCATTGTTATAAAACTCCTCACCAAATCCTCCCGTGTTGGGACACACAGGTTTTCAGGGACACGAGCCCGCTGTGTCCCCCTTTGCCTGGCAAATCAATAAAGCTATTGTTTTCTACTTCACCTAAAACTCTGTCTCCGAGATCGGATTCAGTACAGGTGCACAGAGGCTGAGTTTTTTGCATCATTTTTCAAGGCTTCATTGTTTCTGAATTGAGTGAATGATGTTAAAACAAAGATCAAATTAACTTCAGGGGTGAGTCATAAGTCTTGTTCTATCTCACCTCTAATAGTAATGTGAGAAAATGTTGCTAGATCAAATGAAGTCTTGAGGGAAGAACTATAATGCTCTAGGTGCTGATGTTCCCTTATGGAGGGCACTCCATTAGAAGAACACTCTGGCCTCTTTTCCCTGATAATCCTCACCTCTACAAAGGAAGGTAAAGAAACCATCCCACTCAGGATAGGACTTCTGTTTCCACAGCCCCATGGAGAGAGCATTTACACTGTAGACTACTTGGTAGACTCTTTGGTGAAATATTAGTGAATCTGGCCCTTCTCTAAGGGGTCTAATTTTATGCAGAGAGGTTATTTTTTCCTTTGCTCTCAACAAAGGAAACTCAACAGGGCATAGTCCTATAGTTGAAGGGAATACATTTAATTATAAGGAGCAACATTAGCAAAACCACTTGTCTGCAAATCTAGCCTATATTCACACAGCTTCCTCAGAAATAAAGCTGATACTTTTGACTCCCATGTTATTTGGTTCCAAATTTAGGTGCCAGGAAAGTGGATTTATTTATTTAGTGAGCCCCCTTAAATGTCAAGAATGGTTGCCTCTTTTTTTAAATTGCTTCAAAAGCCTTGTAAGAGGACAGCAGGTATATCTTAGCTGTTAGCTGTCTGAATGTCCTAGAAGGTAAATATAGGTGCCCACTGATTGTAGAAAGATAAATGAAGTGTTATCTGCCTTCTGTCTCATTTTTTAGTACAGTAGAAGGCAATAAACTTAACTTTTATATTTCTACTCTTTCTGTATTTCTAGCATTATGAAGACTTGTACAGAACAGTATAGTGATTCATTTTATTCAAGTTAATGTTCTGGCAGAACTGGAAGCTTCAGTTTTTCACATGCAGGCTCTTTAAACAGACGGTCAGAAGAAACATTTTGTCCACCTGGGACATTGCTGAACTAATGTGATACAGTGTGTCAAGCTTTGCCACGTTTGTCACTTGCTACTATAATGTAATGAAAAATCATTGGGTTAATTAATTAGTTGGCATAATTAGTTAGAAACACTCACCAAAAGTCAATCGACTTACTTTTAGTAGGAATAGAACGGGTACTAGATACCTCCCAAGAGAAAGTGGGAAAATGGACTCTAATGGTAGACAAAGTAGTCAAAATAACATTACCAGGATATAGGGTAATTTCTCAGTTGCCTTCCCAGGGAGACCTCTTTCTAAAATTTTAGGCTGATACCCTGACATTTTATATGCCCCTTCTCTGCTTTTCTTTTCTCCTGGGTACTTATCACTGATTAAAATACTATGTATTTTGTTTACCTTTTCCCCAAAAAATATACACTCCATGATGAGAGGGATTGTTTGCTCACTTCTGTGTCTCCAGATCTTAACAACAATGTCTGACGCATACGAGGCCATCAATAACGTTTGTTAAATGAATGAACAGATACATGAGGGACAAAATTCTGAAGAATTCCTTTAATTTTCTCTTCCTGGCAGTGAAGAAAATTGCCTTTTCTGTCTTTCCCTGCTGCAGCCTTGTCCCTGCAGAGTCCCTTAACTTCACTCCATCACACTTGTCTACATCTTCTCCAATAAAAACAGTGCAGACGCTTAGAAGAGCATCGTATTTTGTACCTAAAAACATATATTTGTTTTACTTCTAACACTTAGGAGCTGTTTAATGTGAGCCTGTTTTCTCACCTGTGAAGTGGGAACACAGATACAAATACATTCACAAAGATGTAGAAAAGATTAAATTAGCATTGGAAAATGCTTTGTGAACCTCAAAAACCTATATAAACATTTATAATTACAGGCCAGCTGTCACAGAGCTTTTTCTTCTCCTTCCTGCCAAGTAATATTTATCCTCCGGTCCCACATCTATATGTTTAATTGTAAATGAAACCATTCTATGAACTCTTTCTTCTGGAATAAACAGAAAGGTAGTCTAGTGGCTTCTATGCTGCTTGTTATAGAGGCAAAGGCCATCATTGTCCATCATTTGTGTGACAGCTGCCTCTTATGGACTTCCAACAACCAGATGTAAGCCAATGAGCCAACAGAAAAGATAACTTATTAAAGGGTCCAACAACCAGAGAGCAAAATATGAGACAAAGCAAACGAAGTATGTGCATGGTAAATAACAGCAGAAGTGGTGGGTAATATAATTAGAAGGGCGCTGGAAAGATCTTTCCTCATTTGTTGTGGACTCTGAAATTACAAAATGAGGTATTGATTTCTTTGTTCTACGACATTTCTCTTCAGAAGTCTTCTATTAGTGAGTCACTGCCACCTGAGAGAGACATAAAAACCAGCATCAATCTTCAATATCTTTGCATAAATTAGGTTTTAGATAGCTAGCTCTCTCATTGGAAGGCAGAGAACAAAGGCCCAGTGGAATGAGACGCATATTAAGCTAGTTGCAATGCTAGGAAATGAAAGTCCCAGAATAATTCTTAAGAAGAGTATGTTAACCTATAGCAAGCGTCAGCAGATTTCTTCTGTAAAGTGTCAGAGATGAATATTTCAGGCTTTGCAGGTGATTTGGTGTCTACTACAACTACTCAATTCTGACATTGCAGAGCAAAAGCAGCATGTCACTAAAGATTTTCTACTTAATTTCATTTGGGCAAACGTAGGAATAAGCTTCACGACTGTGATTTGAGGAAATGAAAGTAAATGCTTTTTAAAAATTACCTAAATGTATCATAATATAACTAATTTGTATTTTTAAAATTTTCTTCTTTTTCAGTTTCACTCTTTCTTGTTCCTTTCACTTTTCTTATTCTCTTCCAACTTGGTATCTTTTCTCTTTGTAAAAAAGTATGTGACATTGAGCTATTTAAAAGTAAATATCATCATTCTTATTTAAAAGGAATATGGTAACCATAATTTCAACTTAATGTTTTTTGTTGTTTTTTTGTTTTTAATTATTTATTTATTTATGGCTGTGTTGGGTCTTCGTTTCTGTGCGAGGGCTTTCTCCAGTTGTGGCAAGCGGGGGCCACTCCTCATCGCGGTGCGCAGGCCTCTCACTACTGCAGCCCCTCTTGCTGCGGAGCACAGCCTCAGTAGTTATGGCTCACGGGCCCAGTCGCTCCACGGCATGTGGGATCTTCCCAGACCAGGGCTCGAATCCGTGTCCCCTGCATTGGCAGGCAGATTCTCAACCACTGTGCCACCAGGAAAGCCCTCAACTTAATGTTTTTATTAGTCATTTTATAGAAGTCTATTTTTGAGTTAAATGTCAGCAACTGAATATGGATAATAAAGAGAGAAAATTGGTCATTATTTCCACAATTTTTAAATAAACCTGGGTTTCTGTTAACTGTGATTTCAAGATTAATTTTAAAGGAAAACTATAAATAATCTGTTTAATTTTCTCCTACATCATATAAAATAACAGAAAAAATGTCTTCATTAATCTTACCCAAACATTCCGTATCTAGTTATCTCTGTCAACAATTCTAAAATTTTACCATAATTAACCCGTATTAGCTATGAACTGACTACCACAGCAATGCTCGGAAATAGAGCACATCACGTTTATTTCCCTAACTCACTTTTAATGAGTTCTGACCCCCTTTCCTGCCAAATTAGTAAGAATTTTGTGCTCGGTCTTTATTGGGATCGTGTTCTTTCTCTGAGGGCTTACAGAATAAAGGTCACAGGGCAGACGGCACAGCCCTTATGAGTGTGAAACTTTGATGTTTCCCTACCCGCCTTGAGCACAAATTGTGTGTGTGTGTGTGTGTGTGTGTGTGTGTTGAAAGGATGTGCTCTGACACCTCCTCTTTGTGGTTCTACAAAGTCAGTGGGTGCAGGGCTCTGGGCCCTGACACCACTTATCCTGCTACAAGGCTCGTATATGAACCGACTGAATCTGGTATCCAAGGCAGTCTGAACAATACAAGAATTCTTTGTAAAATGCTCCTCATGTTAATATTTTCACTTTATTGAAAGATGATTTCCTAAGCATCTAAAATCAACAAGCAGCTGAATTTTAAATAACTGCAGCTTTCTAGAATACAATCTCAAAAATCCAGTGATTCCCCTGGGCTGGGGACTGGTTTCTAAGGTCTGACTCAGCATAACAAGTCTGAGCCACGCGGCTGCTTCTCCTGGGAAGAGGAATCCTCCATCTCCCTGGGGTGCTCCACCCTCTACACGTGGAGTGTTCCCTTTGTGCTCTTCAAAAGACTCGTGATGTTACAGCCACCTGGCCAATTCTATAGCAAAGAGAAAGGAAAAAACAGCAAGGAGAGAACAATTGTCTGAGAAAAACAACTTCTCAAATAACATGACTGATGTGTCTATGTATCTTGTATCTATGTATAAGTGATATTATACAATATTTGTTTTTCTCTTTTTGACTTCCTCCATTCTGTATGACAGTTACTAGGTCCATCCACATCTCTGCAAATGGCACTATTTAGTTCTTTTTTATGGCTGAGTAATATTCCATTGTGTATATGTACCACATCTTCTTTATCCAATCCTCTGTTGATGGACATTTAGGTTGCTTCCGTGACCTGGTCTACCTACCTATTTTTAATCTTATATCACAATATTCATCATGATGCATGGACTCTAAAACTCCCTGCTCATCCACCAAAACACCCCACACTCTCTTCCTACTCTTCAGCTTTGCTCCTGTCAGGAATGACCTCACCTGTTCAAATCACATCCTCCTCCAGGCTTTTACAGAAACTCCCAATCACCCAATGAGACACGGTCTCTTAGTGCTCACAACTCCCAAAACTCTGCTTTCAATATATTTCCTTGAGCCTCATTCCTCTAATTGTTTGTGTATTTGTGAAGTGAATGAGAATTGTAATTATCAGTGTACCTCATGTCTGTCACTGTATTTTAGTTTCATTTAACTTGCACAACAAGATCTCTGTCTTAGCATCCTCCAAACACTTGGCACAGTTTTTAACACAATAGGAGAGGAATTGTTTTAGAAGGGCTTTTGACCAAAAGTGAAAGGAACATCTTTCTTCTTTTGGGAGAAAAAAAATGACGAATAAATTTGCTTTGTAAATAATATAAAAGGTTGAGAATTCTGAGAGAGATTTTAGTAAAAAAGCGTTCTTTTAGTAATACATTTTTAGCTTCTACTCAAGTTGACAATAGATGGAAACCAGATATTGCCTCCCTGGTTTCTCACTTAATAGTGAGGTGTTTTAAAGGCCTATGTAAGGATTCAAGAAGTGTTCCATGCGGCAAGCCAGAAGATTGTAGTTTGTCATTAAGCACCATGGAAAAAAATCTGGTCAAAGCTATTCTACTGACTTGACATTTCTCTCTTCTTTTTATTCAGTATGGTTGACAGGAATGACATAATCAGAACTTTTCCTTTCTCATTTTTGGGCTTTCAGAGCATGCTTCCTCTGCTCCATAAAAGACATATTATAAGGTAGCAAGCATGCAAAAATATCTTAAAACAAATGATGATGCAAAAATATCATATAACAATTGACGATACAAAAAGTTAAGAACTATCCTATATTTCTTTAGTTAATCCTTTGCTATTTTAACTTAAATAAGCTATATCATAAGTGATATCATATGATATTTGTCTTCCTTTGTCTGACTTACTTCACTTAATATGATAAAGATCTTGGTTTCTAATACTATTCTTCAATCAAAAGAACCAAGCCTTTTTAAAGAAATGCTGATCTTAGAAATAAGGTAGGACATATATGAGATGAGCCCGAAGAATTTTGTATTGACGGAAAGTAAGAAAGTGATCAAAAAAAGAAAAACCCCACAAGGATGGTAGTATGACAAAGGGACACGGGCACTGACTGAAAGAGTGCCCAATAGCCAGAGCTGGAGAAACTTGAGCAAAAAAATAAAGTAGTCCTGGATTATAACCCAAAGTATAAAATAAATGTCCACGAGTAAATAATGATATAAATTACTGACTGAATAAATCAATAAATGGGGAAGAAGGGACAAATCTCCCATGTAAAAAAATGTAATGTTCTCCTGCAGAGGTGATCCCACCCAGAGCAAGAATGTAGCTCCATCTCCCATAAAGGTATCAAGTTTGCTTTCTGAACTATGCCCAGTTTAACGATTTCAAAATGATAGCAAGAAGTGACATTGAATAAATCACTGAGACTGATTCTTAACTTTCTATTGACTCTTACTCGATAAAGGCTCCCCACCACACTTTGACAGTTTAAAACCTGTGCTCTGGTTTTACTTACAGAAGGACCTGCTGGAACACTATGCATCCTTCCTGGGCTTATTCCAATAAATACTGTAAATATACAGTATTTTCATAGACCTGTATACATTAGGTATCACACAGAATTTAGTTCAAAATAATATTGGCTATTGTATATCATGCAGTAAATCCAGCTACTTTCTCACTTCCTTACCTTTTTTTTACTGTCATTCTCTCCAATTTGGAGAAATCATTGAGTAATCTTACCAGACACATTTTAACCATGTCTCTTTGCCTGCTCCCAATTCCTTAATGGCAAATGTTTGCTAATCAATAATACATGATATGATGCAGACACAAGCTCAGGTCCTAAACCTCAAATTCAGGTTTATCTTGGGCTGCTGAGATCGATACCTCTGCATACGACAGTCTGGGTAAAACCATTTTCTTATGAAAATGTTTCTGTATAAACAGCCTGGCTTAGTTATTTAGGCACTTAGAAAAAAACCACCAAACCTGAGTTCCACCTTTTTCATTAGAAGCACCTCTTGCCCAGCTGGCCAGTAACTGACTCTGAAGGGAATGACTGCAGCCCAGCTCTTGTCCCTGTGAGAACTGCGAGGTCCTGTCACCACAGAATGTCCTGGCCCTGGGAACACAGCAGCTGCGGCAGATTACAGAGATGCTGCTCTCCAGGCTGGGAGGATGTGGAAGTGCAGAAGAAGCCTCCTCTCCACCAGAGGGAACCTGTGGGTCCAGTTTTTCCCTCAGTCACCACCACCTGGCAACACTGGCAGATTTACTTCCACAGATTTCTAGCTCACTCAGACCCTAAGGGTTGGGGCCAAAAGCATGTTAACCCAGTTTGGGGGACAGCTGAGATTTTGTCTGTCAGATTTCACCACTGAAATTTACTCTTCCTGCCTCCCTCTTCCATACTGTACTTTTTAGAAGAATGTGTGATGGGGAGACTTTATCGGGTAAGAGTCAATAGAAAGTTTAATCAGTCTCGGTGATTTTTTTCAAAGTCACTTCTTGCCATCATTTTGAAATCGTTAAACTGGGCATAGTTCAGAAAGCAAACGATACCTTTATGGGGGATGGAGCCGCATTCATGCTCTGGGTGGGATCACCTCCACAGAAGAACGTTACATTTTCTCTTAAAGACAAAATGCTTGTAGGTTTTGCCTCTTTGTATTTACTTTTAAAGTTGCACTTGTTCACCTACCGGTGTTTACGAAATCCTATATTTGGGATGTTTTTTCTATAAGAAAATGTTATCATTTGTGAATTAAAAAACCCTCAGCTGTGTGATCAAGGTCAAGGTCAAGATCGACAGTGATAAATCATGGTGTCATGCACCCTTTATTATGTAAATCACGATAGTGTGTACACTTATGATGTGATGAAATGGCGCTTTACTTCTGTGGTCTTCCTCCTAAAAAACCCACAACTCCAACCTAACAAGACAAACACCAGACAAATCCCGGTTGGGAGACATACTACAAAATATCTGAACAGTACTCATCAAAACTGTCATGATCATCAAAAAAATAAGGAAGTCTGAGAAATTCTCACAGCCAAGAGGAACTTAAATAGACATGACAACTAAATGTCATGTGGTATCCTGGATGGGATCCTGGAGAAAAATGATGTTAGGTTAAAACTAAGGATATAGGAATAAAGTGGACTTTAGTTAATGTATCAATACTGGTTTATAAATTATAACAAATGAACCATATCTATGTAAGATACTAATTATAGGGGAAACTGGATGAAGGTGTACGAAAACTATCTGTACTATTTTTACAATTTTTCTGTACAACTAAAATTGTTCTAAAATAAAACCATTAAAAAAATACCCTGGCCCGTTTCTGCAGAATTATATAAATATTGCTCTTTCTATCTTCAATTACTCCTAGATGTTGTTAAGGTGAGTACAATTTCTTTTTTAACATCTTTATTGGAGTATAATTGCTTTACAATGGTGTGTTAGTTTCTGTTTTATAACAAAGTGAATCAGCTATACATACACATATATCCCCATATCTCCATTTTTTACAGTATTATGTCTCTGTATTTTATCATCATCCAAAGCAAAATAAAGGAAGGGGAACTGATGCCTCCTCAATCAGTACATCCTACAGGTCTAGTAGATAGTGATACACAGACCAATGATGGGAACTTCCACGGTTCCCAGACTGTGAACTACTCTCACGGGACTATCCAGCGTCACATCAGCAACAGCCTCCACCATCTTCAAACTCTTCCCTGTACCACAGGACATTCTGCTGATGGAACCTCTTGCCAGAAGAGTCCTGGTTTACAGTCTGTCAGTGAGAATCACTGGCAGCAGACTTTTTCCTGACTTGTGGTCCCCCTGTCCTTCCAAATATTCTATAGGCATCCAATTCTTTGTATTAAATTTGTTCCCATTTGAAATATGTTGAATGGTGATTGTTTTACTAACCAAACACTGACTAATTCAATTTGTTAGTAATTTGGTCGATGTATATAGCTATCTCGTTTTCAGGGTCATTTAATTTCCGAATATACTGCCTCACAATCTAGTACTAATTTATTATATTTCCATACCAGAAAAGATTATTCAATCTGATATACAGGAGACTGATATACAACTGAGATAGCTCATAATTCACTCACTCTTTCATTCCAAAAGGGTGGTGATTCTGGCCCACATAAGTTTTAACCCAATCTCTATGTGATCATTCTGAGTTGTATCATTTATTTTAATAAAGATCTCTGATATACAAGAAAATAGTAAATTCTCAAACCAAGTTAGAATTGTTCCGTACTTTCCCACTGTCAGAGATGCATCCAACATGGCACTCAGAGTCCCATGGAGTAAAACTAGGTGTTTTTACAAAATCATCTTAAATATATTCCAGAATTCTTGAATTAAGCTAGAAAATAAACTCAGCATAGATGGGTGGTAGACACCTCAACAGTGCTAATAGGTGCAGTGATCCCAAATAAAACAAACATGTTAGAACAAAAATCCAATCAGTCCATGGCTAGGCTCCCCTGGAAAGCCATGTCTTTATGAGAGACCAGGGTGTGTTTAGTTATCCTGCAGACATCTGTATAAGAAAATAAGTTGTATTCATAAATCCCAGTTCTGAAGCATGCAGAATAGGTAAAGTGTGTGTCAGCTTTTGAGCAATAATAACCATCATCTGAAGAAAGAAGAGAGGGGAGAAGGAAGGATTAAAGAAAGAAAAAAGTGAAAAGAAATTTACATAAGGGAGAATAGAAATTGAACAGTTGGAGAGAGAAAAAGAATGAAGGAAATACACAAAGATAGATAAGTAGATAGATAGATAGATAGATAGATAGATAGGCAATATGTTTTTATGTCTGTAGTAAATTTTTTTCTTAAGAGCATTCTTGACTCAAGCTAAGACCTCACTTACTCTAGCTAAGATAAACATCATTAACTTCATTTCTATAGTACTACATGAATTTCCCAGAAAAGTTTGCCTGCAAAAATTCTAGCATGCAGAATTATTTGGTATGAAAATTATACATTATATATCAATTATAAGTTATGAGATTGGACTACTGAGAATATACAAGATAAGGTTTGCCACATCCGTGTCTGCTACAAAATAGGCACTCAGAGTTTTGAATATTAATAAACACTTCTGATTGCAACATTAATTAAAATACCTAAATTTATTGTGTACTTATTATAACTGAGGCGTTTTAGAATCATTATCTTGTGTAAGTCTCAAAGCTGTCATTTAAGGGAGGTTGTACTATTACTCCCTTTATACAGGTATGAAACATGATACTAAGAGGTTAAATAGCACAAACACACAATCCACACACACACACTTTTTTTTGGTCAAGGTTTTATTTTTTTGGTCTAAGAAAAGACTATAGAATCTATCTTTGAAAAGATGCAGACTTAAGACAAGCCAAACTGTCCAGCCTGCAAAAAATGGCTACAAAATTAGATGAAATTCTATTAAATGACATTAGACTACTATTATGCTATTCACACCACTGTTCAGTGAAGAACTTACCACTAGAATTCTAGTGAACCAAAAAGAGTTAAACAGAAAATCAGTTAATTTATAACTATAATAAACAACAACTTAGCCTCCAGATAGGAAAATTTGATTCTACTGCTCTGCTCTTATTTTTTTCTTTCAGTTTGGAATAGTACAATTAAGCTAGACTTCTAAAAGCCATCAAAACCTCCCCCATTCTCTCTTCTGTATTTTTGTAAAAATGGAGTTCTGACTGTTCTTTGGGAGAATTAGAACTTATTGCACAAGTTTCACATATTTCTGAAGCTTGGAATGCGCAGACATAGTCCACATTTACTTCGAAGTATTTTAGTATTTTTTTTCCAAGTCCTCTTTTCCAGAATATAAATCACTTATAGCAGCAGACCTGAAGCACCAAGTCTTCTGTTTCATCCTAATTGCTGTGTTCATTTGCCCTATTTATTTAGATAAGATGAATCACACGTTAGAAATGTGATGTTTGCGTGTGTGTACAACTTTAGCATGAATCGATGTCCTAGATTTGCTAAGGAAGAGACAATATCCTGAAATTGTCATCCCATCTTATCACAGACTTAACATTACTTTGACATGTCAAAAATACTGCAGTATCCTAGTCAAGCTTACCTGAAACACTCCGTTATTACCATTTAGTTTCTCTCAAGTTAAGTTACTAGGTAAATAGCATGAGTTCCAGTGATCTACCCATGATGTCTTTTCTGGGTTCATCAGAAACTTCCTAGAGCAGAATTTCTGCTAATAGAGAGTAATCCTAAAGGATTTTGAAATCTCTTGAATAAAAACCTCAGGGATTCAATCAGAGATTGTCAATACTGTGGAGCCACACAAGGAAGGATGGACATTTAAACTAGGCAATGGAGTTTGAGGAAAGCTGAATAGGAATAAATCCTCTTTTATTTCATCAAAGCTCTTATTGGTCTTTGCAGTTGTTGTTCTACTAACAAAAGGAAAAAAGTACAATGCCTTTTTGATTTTTACTGTTTTAAAATGTTCTTAAAAGGAAGCCAAAGATTTTTCCTATATGTTTCCTTTGAAAGGAAAGAAAAATTAACAATTAACATTAATTCTATCTATACCAGACAGATATCTTTGCAAACAATTATAGTGCCAGAGGTTTCTGCACCTAGCCATTCACTTTACAACGGAATGTACCTTCTTTTTTTTTTAACCTTCCTTTAATTTTTAAATATTGTTCATAATTTTTAGAAATTATATTTTAGTTTTATTTCATCAAAACTCCTTCCTTTTAGTCCTTCATTCCTCCCTCAGAGATGTGTCATTTCCACCACTCCTACTGTAGGCAGCGAGATTAGTGTTAACATTTTAGCTTCTCAGAAAAAGCAAACATTCTTTCTTATTGTTCTGTTAAAATATAAAGGACTAAACTTTAGAGGACTGCTGAATAATAAACGTACACTAGTAGTATTAAGTCCTTTAGGTATCCTCTGGAGACCCAGAACTAATTTGGAAATCTTTTTCATCTCTGATGTAAAACTTGGCTACTTCAGTTTCCCAGAGAGTTTGGTGACTAAAAATGGCTGGAGAAATAAGGCATGATGCTATGGTCTGCTCTGGAAACGTACTCTGAAACTTTCCCAGGGCTACTTCTAACAGGCTGGGGTTGGACATGAGCAATGTTTTCTGAGTTCAAAATAGGAACTGACACACAGTATGATTTATTTAGGCCTTAAGTTAGCAATTTTAGTTGTAGCTGTTGCAAACAACGTCTCCTTTTTTAAAGTCAATTAGCAAACAAAAAAATCAAAGTGTGATCGGTGTTGATGGAACGCACTAGCACATCTGATTAACCCCTAGTTTTTAGAGAGGTCTAAACTTGCTTCCATTCCACGGGACCGTCTCCTCAGTGGGTAACTTTAATGTCAGGGATAAGCAAGGGAAAAAGCACCACAAGCAAGAATGGTGAGGACATGTTACATTTTTAAAGTTTGAAGGAATCGCAGGAGGGAAATTGACTTAGACATTCTCTATCCTTAGTTTGTAGTCTGGCCAATTTTAACCAGAAAGGACTAAACCCCATCAGCCAAGCCCTGCTGGAATACATGTGGTCAAGCTTGGGATTCTCACACCATTCCCCAAGGAGTTTGGTCTTTGCAGTCGTTCTATTAACAAAAGGAAAAAAGTACAATGCCTTTTTGGTTTTTGCTATTTTAAAATGTCCTTAAAAGGAAGCCAAAGATTTCTCTCACGTGTTTCCTTTGAAGGTAAAGGGAAATTAACAATTAATATTGACTCTATCTATACCAGACAGATATCTTTGCAAACAATTATAGTGCAAGAGGTTTATGCACCTAGCCATTCACTTAGAAAGTATTTTCTTTGTTTTTTTTAAGTAACATTCTTTTAATTTTCAAAACTTATTCATAATTTTCTAAAATGATATTTTCCCCAATAAAAGTAACTTTGCAGATTTTCTATATCAGAACCATTTTTGATAACAAGTTACAGCTGGTAAAACTAAAGTAAAATGAGGTCAAATGCCTTGTCCCAAAAGAATACTGAATTAGTTAGTGTCAGAAATAGAAACCAAGTCTCATGATTCTCTATCCAGTATTCCAGCTCACTCTGAATGTCTGAATTATTAAAAATAGCTTTAGGGAAGAAGTGCTCTTATGGGGCCTATACAGTTGAAATAAGACAATTGCCCCTGTGTTAAGCTACAGTGGAACAAAAATTTGATTATGAATTCCTTCTATAGAAAGGCATTATAAAGCTATTTAAACACTAGTTTCAGGAGGATACATAAAGTTTGTTTTCTTCAATCACAATAGCGATCCCAGTCAAAGCAGCTGCATAATATCTGCAGCACAGTGTGTTAAAACTCACAAAATGCATTACCTATAATATGAGGTCACTGACATTTTATAGGTGAGGAAAATGAAGCTAAGAAAAGAAGATTAACTACATTCCCTAAGTCAAGCTGCTGGAAAATGACATATTTGTGACTTGGACCTATTGGGAGTTTAAGTCTCATTGTGTGCTCTTACTGAGTAGAATACTCATTTACTTGTTTTATAATGAAGATCACAAGAGCAATAATAAGACTAACTTATAAATGATATAAAAATCATTAAGGCAAGTTACATGTAGAGATAATGTTTGCAATTTGTCAACATTTGTTCAATCTATAACAGGATGGCAAATTTTTTTTAAAATTCATTCATACAATGTCAGATGTTAAAAAGTTATAGAAGAAATCATATTTCCAAAGAAAAATAAATTATGAGTGGAGTAACGGTCCACAGGGACATTTAGGGACATTTATTTCAACCAACACTTATTGAGCACTACCATATGCCAGGTAACAGCCTCACATGGCCCTCAGGAGACCTGAGACCCTTACCAGGACTTGGGTCTGTTTTACCTCCTCTGACATGGGGATACACCTAGGTATGGTAACATTAACACAAATTATAACTAGGGAAGCTGGTCCAAATGAGGCATCAAGTCACAAACGGACAAATAATTATTAAGTCAAAATTCTAAGGTAAGAGTCTTGGCAGGCTGGCCAGGCTTCGGCAAATTTAAGCAATGTCATAACAGCCTTTTTACCCAACGAGATAGAAACATGAAGAAGATTAATTAATCCAAAGTTACTTAAAACAGGTATTATCAAAAGAGAGATATAGGGCTTCCCTGGTGGCGCAGTGGTTGAGAGTCCACCTGCCGATGCAGGGAACACTGGTTCATGCCCCGGTCTGGGAAGATCCCACATGCCACGGAGCATCTGGACCTGTGAGCCATGGGCGCTGAGCCTGCATGTCCGGAGCCTGTGCTCCGCAATGGGAGAGGCCACGGCAGAGAGAGGCCCACATACCGCAAAAATAAAAAAAAAAAAAAGAAAGAAAAAAAGATAAAAAGTGTCAGCAAGAATATAGAGAAGAAAAGGGAACCATCATACACTGTTGATAGGAATGAAAATTGGTACAGCCAATATGGGAAACAGTTTGGAGGTTTCTCAAAAAAGTTAAAAATAGGACTACTAGTAGAAGATATAACATTTATAAATGTATGTACACCCAACAGAGGAGCACCAAGGGATATAAAATAAATATTAACAAAGTGAAAGACACAAATAGAAAGCAGTACAATAATAGTAGGGGACTTTAACACCCCACTTACATCAATGGATAAATTATCCAGACAGAAAATCAATTAGATAATATTAACTTAAATAGCACATTAAACCAAATGAATATATATATATATATGTATATATATAAAGTTCAGTACATTCCATACAAAAGCAGCAGAATACACATTCTTCTCAAGTGTACATGTAGCATTCCCCAGGATAGATCCCATGTTAGATCACAAGTCTCAATAAATTCAAGAAGGTTGCAACAATATTAAGCATCTTCTTTGACCATAAAAGTATAAACTAAAAATCAATCACAAGAAAAAATGGGAAAAAAAACACAAAAATGTGGAGATTAAACAACATGCTACTAAACAACCAATGGATATCAAAGAAATCAGGGAAAAATCACAAAAGCATCTAGTGAAAAATAAAAACAGAAATATGAAATACCAAAATCTAGGGGATGCAGCAAAAGTGGTTCTAAGAGGAAAGTTCATAGCAATACAGGCCTATCTCAAGAAACAAGAAAAATCCCAAATAAATAATCTAACTTTACACCTTAAAAAACTAGAAAAATAAGACAAAGCCCAAAATTAGTAGAAGGGAAGGAAATAATAAATATCACAGAGGAAATATGTGAAATATAGAGACTAAAAACAAAAAATAGAAAAGGTCAATGAAACTAAGAGCTGATTCCTTGAGAATACAAACAAAATTGACCAAACTTTAGTAAGATTAATCAAGAAAAAAAATAAAGAAGACTCAAATAAATAAAATCAGAGATGACTGAAAGTTACTATTAACATCACAGAAATACATAAATCATAAGAAACTGCTGTGAACAATTATACATCAACAAATTGGACAACCTAGAAGAAATGGATAAATTCCTAGACACATTCAATCTTCTACAACTGAATCATAAACAAATAAAAAATCTGAGTAGACTGATTACTAGTAAAAAAATTGAAACAGTAATTTAAAATCTTCCAACAAACAAAAGCCCAGGACTAGATGGCTTCATTGGTGAATTCTACAAAGCATTCAAAGTAGATTTAATACCTATTCTAAAACTCTTCCAAAAATTTGAAGAGGGTGGGAACCTTCTAAATATATTTTATGAAGGCAGCGTTAGTCTCATACCAAAACCAGACAAGGACACCACAAAACGAAAATCTTCAACAAAACATTAGCAATCCAAATCCAACAATACATAAAATGGGTCGTACACAATGATCAGGTGGGATTTATTCCAGGAATTGAAGGATGATTGAAAATCTGCAAATTATTCAATGTGATACATCACATTAACAAAATGAAAACTAGAAATCTTATGAGTATCTCAATAGATGCAGAAAAAGCACTGGACAAAATTCAACCTCCATCTATGATAACATTTCTCAACAAAGTATGTGTAGAGGGAACATACCTCCACATAATAGGCCATATATGACAAACTCACAGATAACATAAAACTCAATGGTGAAAAGCTTTTCCTCTAAGATCAGACACAAGACAAGGATGCCCACACTTGCCACGTTCATTGAACATAGTACTGGAAGTCCTAGCCACAGAAATCAGGCAAGAAAAAATTAAATAAAAGGAATCTAAATTATAAAGGAAGAAGTAAAATTATCACTATTCTCAGATGACATGATTTTATATATAGAAAACCCTAAAGAGTCCACCAAAAACTGTTAAGATTAATAAATGAATTCAATAAATTTGCAGGATATTAAATCAATACACAGAAATCTGTTGCAGTTCTATACACTAATAATGAAATATCAGAGAAAACAATCCCATTTGCAATTGCATCAAGAAGAATAAAATACCTAGGAATGAATTTAACTAAGGAAGTGAAAGACTTGTACACTAAAAACTATAAGGCACTGATGAAAGAAATTGAAGAAGACACAGATAAATGAAAAGATATTCCATGTTCATGGATAGGAAAAATTCATATTGCTAAAATATTCCTACTACCCAAAGCAATCCAGATTCAATGCAATCTCTATGAAAATTCCAATGACGTATTTCACAGAACTAGAACAAATAATTCTAAAATTTGTATGGAACCACAAAAGACCCTGAAGAGCCAAAACAATCTGAGAAAGAAAAATAAAGCTGAAGGTATCACAATCCCTGATTTCAAACTATACTACAAAGCTACAGTAATCAAAACAGTATGGTACTGGCATAAAAACAGACACACAGATCTATGGAACAGAATTGAGAGCCTAGAAATAAATCAACACATATACAGACAATTAATTTATGACAGAGGAGCAAAAAACATACAATGGAGAAATGATAGTCTCTTCAATAAATGATGTTGGGTTAAGTGAACAGTCACATGCAAAAGAATGAGACTATACCACTATCTTACACCATACACAAGAATTAACTCAAAATAGATTAAAGATGTAAGTGTAACACTGGAAACCATAAAACTCCCAGAAGAAAACATAGGCAGTACACTCTTTGACATAAGTTTTAGGAACATTTTTTTGGATCTGTCTCCTCAGGCAAAGGAAATAAAAACAAACAACCAAGACCTAATCAAACTTAAAACATTTTGCACAGTGAAGTAAACCATCAACAAGATGAAAAGATAACCTACTGAATGAGAGAAAATAATTGCAAATGATATGTCTGATAAGGTGTTAATATCCAACATATATAAAGAGCTCATACAACACAATATCAAAAAACAAACAACTAGATTTAAAAATGGACAGAGAATCTGAATAGACAATTTTCCAAAGACAACATACAGATGACCAACAGGCCCATGAAAAATGCTCAACGTCGCTAATCATCAGAGAAATGCAAATCAAAACCACAATGAGATATCACCTCACAGCAGTCAGAATGACTATTATCAAAAAGACTAGAAATAACAAATATTGGCCAGGATGTGGAGGAAAAATAACCCTTGTACACTGTTGGTGGGAATGTCAATTATGCAGCCAACTGTTTAAAACAGTATGGAGATTCCTCAAAAAAATTAAGAATATAATTACCATAGGACCCAGCTACTCTACTTCTGACTATTTAACTGATGAACATGAAAACACTAATTTGAAAAGATATATGCACCCCCATGTTCATTGCATCATTATTTACAATAGTCAAGGTATGGAAACCACCTAAGTGTCCATCAATGAATAAATGAATAAAGATGTGATATATCTTGTGATATAATATATCTTGTGATGTTATATAGATATAGATCTATAGATATACATATATATATATATATATATAATTGATTTCTATTCATCCATAAAAAAGAACGAGATCCTGCCATTGTGATAACATGGATGGACCTAGAGCATATTATGCTAAGTGAAATAAGTCAGGTGGAGAAAGACCACATGATTTCACTCATATGTGAAATCTAAAAACAAAACAAATGAACACACAAAATAAAGCAAACTCATAGATACAGAGATCAGATTAGTGGTTACCAGAGTTGAAGGGGGTTGGGGGTGGGCAAAATGAGAGAAGGGCTCAAATGTATGGTGATGGATGGCAGCTAGACTTGTGATGGTGATCACATTGTGGTGTATACAGATGTGAAATTATAATGCTGTTCACCTGAAAGTTATATAATAAAAAAAGGAAAGGAATGGAAAGGGAAGGAAAGGAAAGGAAAGGAAAGGAAAGGAAAGGAAAGGAAAGGAAAGGAAAGGAAAGAAAGGAAAAGAAAGGAATCTGAAGAAAAAATCATCCTGTGGCTAAATGCTTCCAAGACAATAATGTAGTTTCCCTACATTCAGTCTCTAAGTTAAATTCTCATAGTTATCCTTCTCATGGGCAAGAAATTCACACCTTTCTGGACCACATAGAAGATTTAAATTATTTTCCTTAATCATTCACTTACTAAGTTATTCATTCCAAATATGTTTTAGAACTTGCTAAGTGCATAAAGAATAAATGTGAAGCAGAGGAAGAAAAGCAGGTAAATAATAATTATGCAGCATGTCAAGAACTGTATTAGAGAAATGGGCAAACTGATATGAAGTGTTATTTTCTTAAGCTGCTGATATGTCTCTGAGGTATCATTAAGAGAAGATGTATAAGGGATGATGGTGATTATTCATGTTGTTTATCTCTGTTTCTGAAGGATTTTGTCATTGCATCATTTACTATTCATCACTTTTATTTCTATTCTGTTCTTTTAGTACTATACTCATAAGCTTAATGGATAATTAATTCCTGTACTTGTGTACTTGAGCCAAAGCAACATGCTGTTCCTTAGTTTTTACCCTCCAAGCTCTTCAGGGGCATTTTTCAATCACTAAATAATTCATTGCATAATTCCTCTCTTTGGTTTTGCTCTTAGAACTGAGACACATAGTGATCTATGTATTTCTTCTTTCCTCCCCTTGTACAGAAAGGAGTCATTTATTTTCCTAAGACAAAACATTTTATTTGGAATAGAATCCCATATCCACTTCCTTGGCCCTTTAAGTCATAAATTGTAGCATACTAGTGACTCTGAAAATGAGAGCTGGCATATATATTTTGCATATTTTTTTCAAATTACAAAAAAGATAGAGAACAAATTTCTTTCCCCATTTTTTTTTGGTATATGCAAATGGGATCCTGGGGACTTGCATTGAACAGACCTTAAAAGGACATTTATTTCATTTAACTAAGAGCTTGTCAGGGAATTCAATCCTACAAATCATAAGACCAAAGTGATTGATGAGTTGTTAAAAGCATTGTCACTTTCACTAGAAAATGCTTAAGTTTCTATTTCCTATAGTCTAGATATGAAAATGTAACTCAGATAGAATCGACACTGACACTGAAGGATAAATCAAAAAAAAAAAGAAAAGAAAAGAAAATCTCCTGAGAGTTTGATTGATATGTGAGTTTGTAACCCAATGAACTAAGAAAGAGAGATAAATAGCTTGCATTGTTCTCCAAAAATCAGTCACTAGATTTCATTATTTTCTAAAAGGAATGGAAAGGGCAAACCTACCAACAGGAATTCTGACTTCAATGTAAAGTAAATGATAGAAGCAATTTCTCTTAAATGTTGGTAGAGAACATCTGATTATAGGGAGAAAGACTAAAATTGATTCAAGGGTGCAAGAGAGCAGGATTGTATTACACTGAGCCATGTTGATGTAATTATGTCATTCCTTTTCCCATCCAGATTGCTACACCAATACAAAGAATGGGAGCTTAGTGAAAAAATCTATAGGAGTGTGAAATCAAGATACAATAATAGCATTATAGATGTGGATCTTTAATTCCACAGAATTGTAATATATCACTGAAAGCTCTTTTTCAATCAAATCAGACATTACAAACCCTTTCAGACCAAACACCTCATTTTACAGAGAAAAAAGGAAACAATCTAGTAATGATTATGATGATATTAACCAAAATTATTAAAGGATGGTTAACCAAACATAAGTATTAGTGTTATACTGTAATTAAAAAGTATTGCAGGGATTCCCTGGTGGTGCGGTGGTTAAGAATCCACCTGCCAATGCAGGAGACGTGTGTTCAAGCCCTGGTCCAGGAAGATCCCACATGCCACGGAGCAACTAAGCCTGTGTGCCACAACTACTGAGCCTGAGCTCTAGAGCCTGGGTGCCACTACTGAAGTCTTCGTGCCTAGAGCCTGTGCTCCACAACAAGAGAAGCGACCACAATGAGAAATCCATGCACTGCAATGAAGAGTGGCCCCAGATCCGCGCAGCTAGAGAGAGCCCGCGTGCAGCAACTAAGACTCAACACAGCCAAAATAAATAAATAAAATAAATAAATTTATTTTTAAAAATGTATTACAATAATAAGTATTTCCCACATATTCTTCTGGCAACTATTGGCTGATTAGAGTCTCTCAAAATATTAGGGAATTCTAATAGCATTAATTAGATTTTTAACAAATTTTTACAATGTAAATAATTAAATTTCCATGAACAAAAATACTTTTTAAATATGAGGCAAAAGATGTAAGAATATTTTTCCAATATGTCCCTGCTAATAAATGTGATTTATATTATAGTGAGATATTTGCCATCTATAAAATCACTTTGCCAATGCTGTAAAAGTTACTAGAAGACCACTCTAAAGCTATCTTTGGAGGAATGTAACATGATAGCAACATGACTCTACCTGATATTAAGTCTATTTTAAAGCCCCAGTGTTGCTGTGAAATTTTATGCACACTATAATAAAGGCAAACAGAGTAGCAGAGAAATAATATACAATTGTCACAGGTGGGTTTCCAAGAAGCAAACTCTGAAGTGTTTTTGTGTATATGCAGTGTTCATGTGTACTACCATGTAGGTTGTACTCTCAGGATCAACTCTTGGGATGGGAAGAAAATAGTATTTGCAGAGGGAGTAGTTTTGCTGAGGTGCAGTCATAAAAAGGGACACCATGAAGTTGGAAGCTGGGATGACCTTGAGAGATTTCCTCAACTGATACAAAGACATTGAGCTTTTATAACCCACTCCCTAGCCCCGGCCTCCATATCAATCCCAGTTTGGATGCAGGCTGCCCCGAGGAATGGGTGTCATCATGGCCCAGTGATGGGAAAGGCAACAAATTGCGAATGTTAGCAGGCATCCTTCTCCGCAGCTGGGAGAATAGGCTTTACAGTTCTGAGATGGGAGCTGGACAGGGTACCACAGAATCCAACGTGGTAATCCCCCTGATCCGAGGTTTCACTTTCCACAATTTTAGTTACCCATGGTCAAATGGGGTCTGAAAATATTAAAAGGAAAATTCCATAAATAAACAATTCATAAGTTTTAAGTTGTGCACAATTCTTTTTTTTAAATTTACTTATTTTATTTTTTTTATTTTTTTATTTTTGGCTGCATTGTGTCTTTGTTGCTGTGGGCAGACTTTCTCTAGTTGTGGTGAGCGTGGGCTACTCTTGGTTGTGGTGCGTGGGTTTCTCATTGCAGTGGCTTCTCTTGTTGCAGAGCAGTGGCTCTAGGCATGTGGGCTTCAGTAGTTGTGGCTCACAGGCTCAGTAGTTGTGGCGCACGGGCTTAGTTGCTCCATGGCATGTGGGATCTTCCCAGGCCAGGGCTTGAACCCGTGTCCCCTGCATTGGCAGGCGGATTCTTAACCACTGCGCCACCAAGGAAGCCCAGTTGTGCACAATTCTGGGCAACGTGATGGAATCTCAAGTCATCCAGCTCCATGCCAATGGGAAACAGGGACATCACATCATCTGGTCCTGACATCCAACCATCAACATTGTCATGGATCCATCCAGGATCACCCAAAGCAGATGATCTCCTTCCAATATAGCCTGAGAAGGTCAATAGTAGTAGGCTACCCATATCACAATGCCTACATCATTCACCTCACTTCATCTCATCACTTAGGCATTTTATCATCTCACATCATCACAAGAAGAAGGGTGAGTACAGTATAATACCGTATTTTAAGAGAGAGAGAACATTCACATAACTTTTACTATAGTATTTTGTTATAATTATTCTATTTTATTATTGATTATTGTTGTTAATCTCTTACTGTGCCTAATTTATAAATTAAACTTTATCATAGTTATATATGCATAGAAAAAAACAGCATATATAGGGTTTGGTTCTATCCATGGTTTCAGGCATCCACTGGGGGTCTTGGAACATACCCCCTGTGGATAAGGAGGGACTATGGTACTGTCTATCTTTTGGCCACATCAAGCACAGCAGCTGAAATTGGGGCTACCACTTTTTTTCAATAGTTCAGTGTCATCTTCCCTGATCCATCTGGTTTTTCAGGGCCAGAAACATGAACTAATTGAAGATGTGATGGGGCTGCCTCCCCTGCTGCTTTTGGGTCTTTAAGGAATTAATCTCTGCCACTGCCCTCTAAATGTGACATTGTTCTGGGTATACTAACTTGGCTGTCTGTGTGGAAGAGGGAAGGAGGTGGTAATTCTAAAGATTTCAGTATAATATTTTAATTCAAACTCCATTATATTACCAAACAAGAAATCAATGGTAGGGACATTATGGTCCACTACAAAAAGTTCCCATTCCAATTACACATTCTGAGACAAGGAAATGACCACTGGATGGATCCATAGACCATGGATCCATGGACCATGGACCATGGACCATGGATCCATGGGCCATCCCACAGGGGATCGACAGTGACCTGGACCTCATATGACTCCACTATAAGAAAGAGTCCAAAATGATGATTCCTATCTCTGGCATCAGTGGCCGTTCAGACTCTTAAACCAATAATACTAAAAATTGTAAGTCATTCTCTTTTCTCAAGTGTATGGCTTCAAGAGCAAATAAACATTATCCTTTTGGGGAAAAAGAGGAATCATTACTCTGTACTGTGGGTTCCTTCCCCCCAGTAATCTGGGAGGATGTTAGCAATTTATGGTATGAAAACCAACTTGGGTACAAAACTTAAGCAATGAGTCATGATATCTTAATTGGGATGCCTTCACACAATCTCCTGGTCATCCATCATTGATTTTTTCTGGTTAAGTAGATGGAGAGATATTCTTCTTGGCTGACAGAAAATCTATCTAGTCCCTAGAGGTACCATGTACTATTAATTACCTCCAGAGCTCTCTGTGGGTCAGGCCTCCCTGGCTACCACTGTGACCTCACCATTCATTGTGATAATTGTACCTGCCTGGCTTCTACCTGCCTCTATTATTTCAGAATCCTACCCATGAACCTACTTCAGTGATACCATCGGCTCTGGTTTACAGATGATGGCTACAGCCCAGTTTCTCAATGATACTGATACCCCTCATCATGCCATTCCTTTTGTGAGGGAAGCAGAATGTCCTCAGATCTTCCCCCAGCAACCCCCAGAGGGTCTCCAGCCCCCTGTAACATACCCACTTTGACATGTGCACTTATCTAAGCTTCTTGACCTTTCTTTCTTATTGCCTCCATGGCCATTCTCACATTGTTACTTTATTTGGTGTGGGCTAACACTTTCTCCAAGCTTCAAGGTGCATTCCAGAAACAGGTTAGCATCATCTCTTGCCCAGTTTGTTAAGTTCTGTATCCCAGAAAAAACATGTTCCCATATTGATAAATTTCTTTATGTTCCATCGACTTTAACCCAAGACATCAGAGTCCATTCCAAATGCCCTCTCCCTGTTCCTGGTAATACTTGGTGAATATGTCCTAAGTCTCTTCCTTTTCCCTCTAACCAAACCCAGCACATTGCCAGTCAGATGACATAGTGACTCAGCCATAGGTACTGGCCTGGTGGCCAGGAGGGAGATGGGGAAGATCCTGAGAACGACACAAAGTAACTTAGGGACATTGCTTTCTGCCTCATCTCCAAGGAAGGTGGAGGAAGCATTTGCCTTTAACAGAGAGGAGTGGGCTGTGTCCTCAGCCTCAAAGTTTCAGAAGAAGCTCAGATTGCCCCATCCAATGTCTCAGGATCCTATTCTTTCCCAGCCTACCTAATTTGGAATTTTAACCCTATATGTAGCTGTGATATACTTTTACAAAGTCCTGTGCCTTGTCTCCAGCTGTCTCTGTCTCAAAGAGGCCTCTGTCTTCCATAGTCACCTTTTAATTGACAGCTAACTATTCTCAGCTTCTTATTATCTCTCTCCAGAGAATCAATCACTCCTAGCAAATATCATCCAATTTAATTTTCCTTATGTTTGCTCTTTCTTCTATATTTTTAATGTGTCGGATACATAAGTCCCACTAACTTATATCCTACAACTGTCACATCAGCCCAACTTACCACCAGTGAAAGTTTTAACAATTCCACCACCACCTTGTGCTCAGGGCTGTGTGTCATCCACAAATACCCACCCTAATAACGTGATAGTGTCCTCACCCACTGACAGTGAGAAAGCTAGTGTGACAACTTCCCAATCTCGTGACAGCGTCTGCTTTCCCAGACCATGCCTGGCACCAAAGGCTCAGGATGAGTTCCCCAGGAAGCAGGAGGATGAGTGTGCAAGAAATTTACTGTGGAATGAGCACTCTTGGAATCCACAACTCTGGTGAAAGGAGAAGAAGCAGGATTTACCAGAAGAAGTGGGACAGTTGTCTCAGCCATCTTTGCAGGGAGTGCAGGAGCTGAGGTGACTCCAGAAAAGTCCTGATTGTGGTGAGGGCATTTACACTCCACACCAACTTCCCTCTGGAAGTTTCTGGGACCTTAGTCAAGGCAGTTTTCTTCAGCAAAGGGCAAGTCCCAGAAAACACTGACAGCTAAAGGTAGCTGGGCTTTGGCAGTACACTCTGCAGCTGGGGAAGAATCTTTCATCCTTGAAGGGAATCTGGGTTGTACACCACAGCATCCACTTCAGCCAGCATCAAAGTAGAGAATTCAGGAAAAGTAATTATATGATCAAGCCTTGCTGTTACTACTTGTCACTGAAGATGTTTTGGGGAAAAATAACTAATTAATTAAATTCAATACCTGCCTATTTCTCTTGTATTTTCCATTGTTTTCTCTCCTGCCATCTTTGCCATGGTATCATCATGTCATTGTCCTCACTCGGCACCACTGCTAGACTCATGTCCCTGAAGCATGGTTATATTTAGGTTCTCGTCCTCCACCAAGTGCCTCCCTTTCTCCCAAAGAATCAATAAAATCCAGGCTTTAGCACTTGCTCCAACCTAATTAAAATTAACCTATCGACTCATACACAAGAAAACATCCTCTCAAACCACATGGTCTATATTATTGTCCCCCTGCCCCACCAAGCACCCAATCTGCATTGCCTCTTCCATGTTTTGTTCATACGGATCTACCCTTTTGAAAATCCCTTCCTTCTCCTATTCATCCTTCAAGATGACTCAGGTCAAAATTCACATGGCAATTTAAGGGCAGGCAGTGACCTCTCTTTCCTATGGATTTTGTCACTGGCTCTACCCTAATAATACAGTACCCCTTTAGAAATTCTATACGTGTAATCTCTCATCAGCAATCATATCATTCTTCTGCTTTGTAGCTTACCTTTTCACAAAATTAAGCCTTTCTCCTTGTTTAGAGCATAGATTTTTTTTTTTTCGTGGTACGCGGGCCTCTCACTGTTGTGGCCTCTCCTGTTGTAGAGCACAGGCTCCGGGTGCGCAGGCTCAGCGGCCATGGCTCACGGGCCCAGCCGCTCCACGGCATGTGGTATCTTCCCAGACCGGGGCACGAACCTGTGTCCCCTGCATCGGCAGGCAGACTCTCAACCACTGCGCCACCAGGGAAGCCTGAGCATAGATAATTTTAGGGCAAAGACTTTGATGTTGTGTGCCTGGGCTCAATAAACCCTAAATGAATGGACATGGGAAAGCACCTGTCACAGGGCAAACACCTGTGCACTTGTTCCTTGCAAACAAAGCCCTCCAAGACTCAGTGTCTCCCAAACTTACGTTTTGTCCTGTCCTAGAAACTGTAGCGCTTAACATGATGTCAAATTACATTCCATTCCTACTAGGCCTATTTGTACCAACAGTAGATATTGGTGCATTTACCTTGTGAAAAAAGAAAATCATTCTTACATGTTAGAATTCATGCAGGTCCTTCTTTGTGTGAAAAAGAAAGTAAAAACTCACTTGGTACACATATAATAGCTATGAAAGCCTTTTGTAGCACTTTACCAGTTAGAGGTGCCAGGCACAACATGCCAAGTGGTAAGTGATTAATCCAATGAATAAAAGACAATCACCAAGCACTTAAGGCAGTGTACCAGTGGGGTTTATGATTATAGCTATGATTCATGTTGAGCACCAAAGTGCTTCAACATTAAGCGTTCATATGGAAGAATTTTTCCCATTCTTGATTGCCAATAAAGTTGTGATTTTAATATTTTTAAATGATTTTTTTCTAAATTTTTCAAGGATTGGAGCAATTGGGTATATTGAAACAATATTTCACCATTCAATAGCATTCTTTAAGAGCTGCTGAGATTTCTAATCATGTTATCCCAGACAAGCATGTTGAGAGGACCAAAATCTAGCACAGTGGATCTCAACTGGGGGAGGTTTTGCCCCCAGAGGACACTGGTCAATATCTGGTGACAATTTACTTGTCACAGTTCTGACTGTGAGGGAAAAGGGCCAGGAATTCTCATGAAACCAAGCAATGTGTATTAAAAACTTTATAGAAGAGGAAATACTAGAGTTATGAAATTAGAAAAGAAAAATCTTATGTCTTCTGTCTCAAAGTTCAGGAGAATAATTTTGTGTACAAATGAAAAATGGGAAAGCAATGAAGCTGAATCCCATACAATGTTCATATTAAAAAATAAGACAAAAGTGTAAACTAGAGACAACATAAAAACAAATACTAACATACAGTATGCATTAAAAAGTAGAAGAAAAAAGGGATGAAACATTTAATGTATAATAAAGAAATGAAGAAAGGAATTAGAAAAACATGAAATCAAAGACAAGCAAAGAATATATACCCAAATCCCAGATATTAGGAAGACCAGAGCAAGGGAAGAATAAAAAGCAAGTAATCAAATCAAGGTTAAAATTTCCAGAAGGTTTTTGAAATTAGAATTAAAGAAGGTTTGAAACCCCATATTGAAGGAGTACAACAACACATATCTGGAAAATATATATATATAATATAATTAAGAAATAGTCTAGTAAATTATGGTTGTCATAGGAAAGAAATAGAAAAGAAAAATCCTTCAAGTGAACAGGTAAACAAAGGAGTGAGCTGGAAGGGTGAGAAAATTCAAATTTGATCAATTTCTCAGTAGAAGAAATTGTGAACATTTTTATGATACTTACAAAAAAGACAATATTCTAAAGGTTTTTTCCACCTAAATGGCTTTTCAAGTATAAACACTGCAGATAAACTGTCTTCCACATGAAAATTTTCAGGAATATGTTTCCCAGAAATCTTCCAGAGAATGAGTACTTGATAAGTAAAATGATTAAAGAATTATTGACATAAAGCGGTTAATGTTAAATATATATTCATATGTAGAACAGAATAAAATAGGAACAAAAAAGAGTAGAGATTATATAATGGCTATAGTTATATTTAAATTTGAAATAAATTTTAAATAAAATTAATAAAATAAAAAATAACATTTGCAGTAATCAAATGGGTGAGTTTTGTGTTGCCATTCTGGGAATGCGTTTTGTGTAATGTAGAGAAAAGCAAAAAATAATTACATCACATTTTTATAATATCTCCCTTTGGGTCCTTGAGAACCATGATTCCTTGTGGGAGAAATGGAATAAAAGATGTGAACTGATGAGTTATGTACATATTGTGGAGTCTAGCATTTAACTTGGGGATAGCAATTTGAACTCATGATGTATTTTGTCTCCAAAAACATGTATTTTATACCAATGAAAAGCCTTTCCTAGCTCTGTCCACATAGAAGACCTAGGAAAAATAACATATCTGGTGTCAGTTATTGTCTCCATCAGCCAGATTGAAATGCCATTTCCTAGTAAAATAAAACAAGTCTTTTTATAAAAATGACTGATTTCAAGTCTGGAATAGAAAATGGACCAAAGGAGCTTAGAAAACCTTATTTTAAATTATACACACTTATGAAATGCTACTGACATGTCATAGTTGCTAAGTGTCTCTGCAGCAGTCTTCTCCAGGCTAAATATCCTAGTGCTGAGGTAGAGAAACCCTGATCTGGAGCAAAGTGTGATTTTCTATTATTTTACTCATGCACCAAATGAAAGGAAATGCATTCTTCCTCTGGGACGAAGACGTACTCTAACTTCAGTTTAAAATTTCTTAATTATGTATACCTGAAGGCAAGAACAGATTTATGAGACAATGATAACAAAGCTTCACCTAAAATTTTGTCTAGGAATGTTCTTTTGCAGGCAAGGCAAATCATGCCACACAGTGATATGGAATTAAAACCTCAGCGAATTTTGCTTTAGTTTCTTTTACTCCAAGGACTTACTTTAATAGTTCCATAATAACTTCCTGTTATCACGGTTGAAGCTACACAGCACATTTTGAAGTCCTTTGCTTTCCCAGGGCTGAAATTGTTCAAGACATTGTTATTGTTATCATTTGGATCCTTTAAATGTATTCCAACCCAGTGGTGCCTAGAATCTGCTGCACTGTAATTCCTCTTGTGGTTACAACCTGTTCATCACTCCTTGCAACTTCCATTCACCACCGAGTGCTCTCAGCCTGGGTTTATGCTTTCAGTGTGTTTCAAGTACAAAAATGTAGACTGAACATCTGCTCTATTTCTGCAATCCAAGTGTTCTCTGATGAAGTGACAGCTCAGAGCCACTACCATTACATAGCTTCCTAAAAGCCATTCGTAAGGCCCTTTCAATAAACAGAGCTACATATTGTTCTTCCAATAAGAAGAGATATTTCTTCTGATCACTGAACAAAAAAGATAAGCATAGTCATCTGTCTCTGTTATATGTTTCATTAGCAGCAAATTTCCCCAATGTTTATATCAATAAGATTTTCAGAAAGGAAAACAAAAGGAGAAACACAACCAAAAAATTTGCAGAATGTGACTACACACAATGCTAGTATTATTTTTAATAATAATTAATGATGGTAGGTGATAAAATATTTCATGATGTGGGGAAATCTTCTTTACTTATATATAAGAAATTGTTATAAGATAGAGAAATGAGTTCTTGCATTTCTTCTCTGGAGAAAAAAACAATAAAATAATAGTCAAACTAATAAATAATGTTAATTTTTACACAGGTTCTTCATGAGCTCTTATTTCATGCTAAACAGGGTGTCAGAGTGTAGTACATTGGATTTATTCATGAAGAATCTGTGCCTGGGGCCTCCCTGGTGGCGCAAGTGGTTGAGAGTCCGCCTGCCGATGCAGGGGATACGGGTTCGTGCCCCGGTCTGGGAGGATCCCATATGCCGCGGAGTGGCTGGGCCCGTGAGCCATGGCCGCTGAGCCTGGGCGTCCGGAGCCTGCGCGTCCGGAGCCTGTGCTCCGCAACGGGGGAGGCCACAACAGTGAGAGGCCCGCATACCGCAAAAAAAAAAAAAAAAAAAAAAAAAGAATCTGTGCCTGGTGTGTAGACTGTATGAAACTGATAAGGAAAATGTGACCAGGAAAGAGAGATGAAGCAGTTTTATTTCAACAAACCAAATGACAATATAACCAGATAAAGAAGACAAAAATTAAGATAATACCAGCTTCTGGTTGCACAGTTTGATAAATCTCTGGATATTGATGACAACTGAAATGGAGAATGGGATATTGGTCAAAGGTATGCCCATGAATATTAGTAAGATTTTTTTTTTTGCTGTTGCTTCTGTTATAATGGTTCAAATTGCTAAAGGAACTTCAGCAAAATCAGAGAACTTGAAATTCCCTATGGAAAGGCTTCCCTGGATCCTACTTATACTGTAAGTTTTAGGTGGTCATGCAAAATACGGTAGAGTGTCAGCTCTAATGGAAGAGGATTTTTTTTAATCAATAGGCAAATTTGTAACTATTAATCCATTACTCTGTAGATAAACTACCTTGAGAAACTTCCATGATCTCTCTGCTTTCCAGGTTTTCATATGTGGAAGTACACATTATTTAACAAACATTTATTGAGTTCCTTCTAGGTAGTGTGCATTAATACATAAGAGGAAAGAAGATACAGTGTCTTTCTTGCTCTCAAATTATGATGAAATCTATTTGTCATTTGAACATTGCAAGGTGAAGTATTGATTAGAAAATCATCCTGAGGACTTCCCTGGTGGTGCAGTGGTTAAGAATCCAATCCGCCTGCCAATGCAGGGGACACGGGTTCAATCCCTGGTCTGGGAAGATCCCACATGCCGTGAAGCAGCTAAGCCTGTGCACTACAACTACTGTGCCCACATGCCACAACTACTGAATCCCACGCACCTAGAGCCCATGCTCCACAACAAGAGAAGCCACCACAATGAGACGCCTGTGCACCACAATGAAGAGTAGACCCTGCTCTCCGTAACTAGAGAAAGCCCATGAACAGCAACGAAGAAACAACACAGCCAAAAAGGAAATAAATAAATAAATAAATAAATAAATGTATTTTAAAAAGAAAAGAAAATCATCCTGAAAGTATCGAAACAAAAGCATATAAAGCAAAGAGAAAGTGCCCTAAGGTCGGCAGTGGGGGTCACTTATGTAATTGATTATTAAATTTTTCAAATCAAACACAAACATTCCTACCGGTTTATTTTTTATTTGTTTAATTTTTTTTAACATCTTTATTGGAGTACAATTGCTTTACATTGGTGTGTTAGTTTCTGCTGTATAAAAAAGTGAATCAGCTATACATATACATATATCCCCATATCCACTCCCTCTTGCGTCTCCCTCCCACACCCTCTATTCCACCCCTATAGGGGGTCACAAAGCACAGAGCTGATTTCCCTGTGTTATGCGGCTGCTTCCCACTAGCTATCTATTTTACATTTGGGAGTGTATATATGTCCATGCCACTTCTCTCACTTGGTCCCAGCTTACCCTTCCCCCTCCCCATGTCCTCAAGTCCATTCTCTACGTCTGTGTCTTTTTTCCCATCCTGCCCCTAGGTTCTTCATAACCATTTCTTTTTTTTAGATTCCATATATATGTGTTAGCATACGGTATCTCTTTTTCTCTTTCTGACTTACTTCACTCTGTATGACAGTCTCTAGGTCCATCCACCTCACTACAAATAACTCAATTTCGTTTCTTTTTATGGCTGAGTAATATTCCATTGTATACACATGTCACATCTTCTTTATCCATTCATCTGTCGATGGACACTTAGGTTGTTTCCATGTCCTGGCTATTGTAAATAGAGCTGCAATGAACGTTGTGGTGCATGACCCTTTTTGAATTATGGTTTCCTCAGGGTATGTGCCCAGTAGTGGGATTGCTGGGTTGAATGGTAGTTTTATTTTTAGTTTTTTAAGGAACGTCCATACTGTTCTCCATAGTGGCTGTATCAATTTACATTCCCACCAACAGTGCAAGAGGGTTGCCTTTTATCCACACGGTCTCCAGCATTTATTGTTTGTAGATTTTTATGGGAAAAAATGTAAATTTTTATTCCCCAAACTCAATATAATATTTTTTTACATCTTTATTGGAATATACTTGTTTTACAATGGTGTGTTAGTTTCTGCTTTATAAAAAAGTGAATCAGTTATACATATACATATGTTCCCACATCTCTTCCCTCTTTCATCTCCCTCCCTCCCACCCTCCCTATCCCACCCCTCCAGGTGGTCACAAAGAATCGAGCTGATCAGCTGACAGGGAATTTCATGCCCTAGGTATTCTAAATATTCTTGGTGTAGGCCATAACTATAATGAAATATACCTGGAAAAAATGTTGACACTCATAGAAAACATCACTAATAGATCTTGGCACTAGCTTATATCTACAGTTTAGGTCTTATTCATGTTTATACTGTTTACGATAACTTTGAAAATCCTTCTCAAATCACTGGCATAATTTCCAACTTTCCAGGTTTCCTTCCAGATACTAGAATCTTCCAGAGGGCTTACACATGTTCAAGAATCATTTGCTGATACTTACTTCCTTAATGGAGGAACAAAGGCTCTCACCTCGAAGCCAGACCCCAAACTGATGGCTCCTCTGCTAGACTTGACTGCTTTTACCATTACTCTGGGTTTGGTGGTCAGACACTGTGGTCACTGATGCTGCTGTTGGAATTCTGAGGAGGAAGACAAGGGAGGAAATTTCACATGTAATACTCAATCGGGGATCTGAGAGCAAAATTCCTGGCCTAAGCTCTCATAGCTGTTTGAACTCAGGAACATGCTGCTACAATCATTAAACACACATTTCTGTCTGGAGGTTGTGTTGCATTCAATAAACTCAAGTGAATACTAAAATGTAGTTTAAAGCAAAGAATATTAAGAGCATCTAAAGAAAGAGTCCACAATGTCATTTATGAAAATACCCTTTCTTATTCTACGCATTTCCCTCACTCTCCACAGATATTCCAATATGTCCTTCCTCAAACTCTTTTCAAAATCTTTCTCCAGCCTCTGAATTACACAGTTTGTTTTCCTTCCTTTCACCAACTTGGTCTTTCTGTATATTCTTATATTGATTGACTCAGGCCCTTTACCAGAAAGATGGACTCCCTTTTTTATGAAAGGAAGAAAGAAAGATGACTCTCAGAAAATTTAGAAATATTTTCTTATCACAAAAATGTATTTAGACCAGGAAATTACTATGAATAACATAGAACTCCATCAGAGAGAGTCAGGTAGAATCTGGGGAAAATCCTGGACCAGTACCAATTGCCTGCTCTCCTGATGGAAATCTTGTATTTGCTTTTCCCTCTTCATCTGGCAAACACAAACTTATATAAGGAAAAATCAAATATTTCTTTTGATTGAGCTCACAAAGTAGATGAGCCATCTCTGTGTTAGCCTGTCTTTTTCTGTAAATCTTTGTGGGTTTTTTTTTAATATAGTGAAGATGTGAAGAAGCATCAAAATTTTCTACAGACTTTTTGGAAAATGTTAAACCAGAAGATGGTGAAGTATGAGATCTCCCACACTCCTTTCCTTTACCAATTGCATCCCAAGACAAGAGGGAGAGCATGAAATGGAAAAAGAAACTCCATCTTTGAAGGGATGAGGCACCTGTAACCAGAATCCACCCAGGATGTGTTACTAAGGACAGGAAAGCTTTGACCACAGTGAGAGACACATGCAAAGGATTCCAGCAGCTAAAGTGTCAAACAGGGCACAGGGTTCTCCAAAGTCATGGATGGCCAGAGGGACATGGTCAGTGAGTGACCCCTTTACCCAGAACTACAAGAATGGGACATATGGACTGTCTACAGATGTCCCCTACATGCCTTCCTATATTCCTCTGATATTACGATGTGTCAGAAACAACAGCTGAATTTGGAAACGCACAGAAAACACCATCTCTGCAAATGTGCTGGGATGCAGAGAGGTGTGAATGGGATGGAGCTCTGAAGCTTCTAATTTTCCTCAGCCGAACAGCTGGGCGGCTTCCCAGGGAGACAGGAAAGGTTTCTGAGCCCAGACAACAGTGCTGGCTTTCTACTGATCATCCTGTAATAAACTGCTGGTCCAGGGAGAAATCTCCTGTTTGAATGTGATATTTTTAATGATATAAGAGTTATAATATACACACACACATGCACACACACACACACACACACACACACACACACACACACATATATATATATATATATGAAAAAACAAAAGAAATCTAAATGAGGGCTGAAAAATCAACCAAAAAATGTTGCCCTTAAGGAAATGAAAATGTTGAGTAAAAACATTTCTAAAACCTCAAAAATAATAATGAAAATGTTTCACCTAAAAAGCAAGAGATCAAGACAGAGACAAAATTTTATGAAGAATTGAGAAGACAAAGGAAACAAAATAGCATGTGCAGTTTACAAAAGATGTAGAAGAGAAAATAAAATGTACCAGGACAGAAATGAAGCCCAAGAAATTTTAATTCAAGAAAAATTTTTGAAATAAAAATGCACTTGAATGACAGATTATAAGAAATTATAGATTAAAAGGGTACACAGTGGGTCAGAAAATATCAATACAGAATTTTCAGCTCCACTACAGATACTAGAAAAGTTACTGACTTTCCAAGAAAATAAAGAACTTTTGAAAATCCGGGGGGAAAAGGGCATCATTTCCTTCCCTAAACTCAGAGGGACCTCTTGCCTCTCAAAGTAGCATTCATTTCTGGGAGAGAGCACAGAACATACACATCTTCAGAGGGAAAATCATTACCTCATAGATTACAAGAAAAATTTACCGAGCCAAGCTGTCTTGTCCGTTTAAAGACCACAGAAAAATATTTTTAATATATAAAACTCAGGAAGTGTGATTCACATGAACTCTTAAAAAATGCATTAGAAGGAAAACTTAAACTGAAAAAAAAAGGACCAGAAACACTATGGCAAAAACTGCTGACATGGAACATTGAATCCATTTAAATACAGGACATAAGCTAAATGATTAGGGGAGTTACAGTTACAGAGGAGGATTTTAGTGTTGTAAACTGCGGCACAGTAGAAATACTACTGTAGCTAATAAAAGTTAAGACGGCAAAGTACATAGAACACATAAAGAAGGATGAGTATGCAGCTGGCTTCATCTTTTTATACCTTGAGACCAAAAAAAAAAAAATAGTTTAAAGCTGATAAGTTAAGTAATAGAGATATACTCAAAGTTATAAAGATTAAATACAAAAAGAAATCATATTAATATTATAAAATCAGGTAAAATAAAAACAAAAATCAGAGGAGGAAACAGAGGTATGGGGGTGTCAAATAATACTAATTGTATCATCATTCATAGTAATCAATGTCATTACTGACTAAATAAGAACTAAAATTATGTCAAAAAGTAACAGTAATAAAGGTAGCTACTTGAGGAACTAAAATCGGACTGCAAAACTTCCAGAGTATCAAAAGGATAAACACATGAAGTCAAATAAAGAAAATAAGTATATGCTTATTTCCATCTATAAAGACTAATTGTAGAATGATAAAGAGGGGAACAATAATAAGCTCAGCGGAATGGAAAATATTGGCAAGATTAAATTTTGACCAAGAAATATAATTTAATAAAACTTGTATCATACATTTTTAAAAACTAATAAATTATTTTCAGTGACAAGATTTTAAATTATGAAGGCATAAACAAAGTCTGTATCGGCTTTGTACAGTGTCATTTAGCCAGTGGAACTAGACACCTTTCTCTGTACAGTTCCAGGCAGACTGGCCACAAGAAGATTCACATGAGCTTGGTAAGACAGAGGTGATGCGGCAGCCCTTATACTCCGGAGCTGGTCTAGGGCTCCAGGCACGGCTGCAGTTCACACTGACCCTGCTCTTCTGGCTTGCTCTGTTTGCAGGGGGCTGCTGCTGCTAAAGCCCCCATAGGAGTTTCTCTTTCAGATTCTCCAAGTCCAGGACCAGATGCATATGCAGCTCTAGTGGAAAAAGACACCAGCTCCTTCTACAGATGGCTACGACATCGAGATTGGAGGTGGTGACAAGTGGTTTCCAGCTGGTATTCATGAATTCCAGAGCATCCTTGCTCTCTCCCTCTTCACATTCAGCTTATCTTCCTGATTGCTGGCCTCGCTGATTCACAGTAATTTCAGGCCCCGCACAGACTCAGAGGCAATGACCTCCGAGATCTTCATTAGAAGATCTCACAATTACATGAGGTCAGATGCCTATTCTGCATCACTCACAGTGATTCTGTGCCTCTGAATGAATCTTAACTGATACAAAAACAATGGTAACAAAAGTGGTTTCAAGGAAACAGCCTTAGAGATGGGTTCTCTGAACTGGTCATGTGTTTTCTGGAATTGGTTCTCTGGTCTGATCAAATTTAAAGAACCTATTGAAAGAAAGGAAACTGGTAGTCCAGAGGTAAAGGAAACTGGTAGTCCATGGCACTCAGTGGAAAGTTACTTACATAAGCACCTTCAGAAACTTTTATTATTAGTAGTTATCCATGGCAGGACTTAGCATAACTGATAGTTCCTATAACTTTAGAAAAAATAAGGAGTTCAGTAGGGTTGCTTGCTTGCTTTTAAGGGCACTGGAAAAGAGAGGTGGGTGTTAATAGACCTTAAAACTTGACTCTTTAAATTCCAAGCTCAAGGTGAAAGTGACCAGACACTTTCTATTATTATCCAAAAATAAAAATAAAAACCTCTTATTTCCTGTTTCTGAAGGATGAGATTTTTTTGAAAATGCAGGTGATTGAATTATAATGCAAATTGAATTTGCAAACTCACAGAGTCTCTTAGGCTAAACTTTGAGCACTGATTAAGGAAAGACTTGGACCCCAAATATCAGGGCAGTTTCAAGAAAGATTCCCATGAAGCTAGGAACCCTTGAAACCCTTCATTCTGCTGCCTCCTTTGCCAATAAAAGAAACACTTCCACTCCTAAGATTAGTTTTCCCTTGCCAGAGGAAATGTTACAGCCCCCGGCCCAGCAGTTGACTTAGAAAGAATTACTTACTAAGCCTTTTCTCGAGCTATGCCCACCATCTTTCATTGTTTCTTGACCTACAACCAGACAGGTCTTAGAAGGCATCAGAGGGTAAGGTAAAAGTGTAGCCACTGGAGAGATACAAAATATATCATCACAGGAATTACAGGATTTTGCCATTTTATGTCAGTAGAAATCTGGGGAGCACATAGGAGACTGGATCCCAGTGTTGCTGCATCTGGAGGAACAAATGTAATGCTGGACCAAGCTGAAATTATTAATATGAGCTCATGAAGGAGGGAATCCAGATTGAATGAGTCAACAAGTGGCTCGGAGTCACTCTAACATTTTCCTGGATTGATTAACAGAAACCTGGACCCAGTGCTGGACTACATTAAATAGGCTAAAATGCTAGAACTTTCTTGGTATATTGTAGAGCAATAGTCCTCAGTGTAATTCACAGATGACTGGAAGTGCCTAAGAACCTTATAAGAGGCTTGCAGGATCCAAACTAATTTCATAATAATTTAATATATTATTTACTTTTCACCATCTTGACATTTATACTGATGACGTAAAAAATTGTGTATAGAACTGCTGACACCTTACCATGAATCAAAGCAATGGCACTAAACTGTATAAACAGTTATTGTATTCTTACCATCATAAACTCGTAAAAAAAAAAAAAGCCAGTTTCACTTGGGACTGTCTTTGATGAAGCAGTAAAAACTGTTAACTTTATAAAATTCCACTCTTTTTGAGTACATGCATTTTTAATATTTTGTATAATGAAAAGGCAAGCATGCATAAAAGACGAGGTTGGTAGTGATGTTATGAAAAGTTAATTTTTAATATTGTTTAGTGGGATGTGTCAATATTTGAAAAATCTTGGGAATTCCCTGGCGGTCCAGTGGTTAGGACTCCAGGGTTTCACTGCCCGGGGCCCAGGTTCCATCCCTGGTTGGAGAACTAAAATCCTTCAAGCCACATGGCATGGCAAATAAAATAAAATAAAATAAATTAAATTAAATTAAATTAAAATTAAATGTAAAATAAAATAAAAATTCGGAAAATCTGATTAATTCATAGAATCAATGCATGATGCCACAAAATCATGCATGGATAAAAGATACATTCAAATTGCAAGGCAGATGATACATTCAAAGTGCAATGAATTTTAATGTTGCAAAATAGAAAATTTTATTTATATGGTTTCATTGTCACAGTGAAATTAACCTTTAAGAAACTATTATGGGGCAGTTTGGTGCTAAATCAAAGAAGAGTATCTACAGTTATCTGAAACGGCTATTAAAATATTCCTCTCTCTTCCAACTAAATATCTACATGGATCAATTCCTTCATACACTCCCCCCAAAATAACCTACCTCAAAAAACTGAATACAAAAGCAGATATGAGAATCTAGCTATCTTCTATTATTTTCAAAAATATAAAACAATGTCAGTTTTCTCATTATTTTTGTTTGGGAAAATACAGTTTTTTCCGTTATTTATGTCAAAATGTGATTAATTTATTCTTATTATTTTAACTAAATTATCAATAAACATTCTTAAAATTTAACAATTTTAATTTTGGTAATCAATAAGCCACATTAAGTAAAGCTCTTTGATGCCTCAATAACTTTTAAGAATATAAAGGGAAACTGAGAGCAAATATTTTGAGAGCTGATGCTATACAGAAAGATTTTAAAGCCTTAGGAAGACTGAAAGAGGCTGGAGTAACTTATCACGTACACATCCTCCATATCTCCTGGAGTATCAAGAGGACATGGCCAGCACTCCATAGGCCGTGACTGACCGTGTAACTGCTGCCCTGCGGTGGGCTCCCTGAATTTCATAGTCATAACAGGATCCTAGGGGGTAGCAGCCTGAGATAAAGTGGGTATTTTGCCATAATGGGAACAGGGTCCAAGCCATAGTCAGAAGGCATTGATCCAGAGGTAACTTTGGCATGAGCTGATTGGTCATGGAGTCCCTAAAACTGAAACTGATGGGTTCCAGCAAAAGTGTCACTTGACTTGTAGGCCAGAGAAGCTCTAGATCTGGTGAATGTGAAGACTTAATGAGAGTCACCACACAGAGACTGCAGCCCCTCAGGCAAGTCAGGACCTTAGACTGTGGACAGACAGACCCCATGCAAATGAAAGGGGGGGGTAGGGTTTCCTTGAGGAATGACCTTCCTTCCCTGCTTATAACTGATGCTATGAATCTTCCAACTGGACCCCCCTAAAGGAACCTGTAACAGTTTTCCAGGACGACTGTGCATTGAGGAAAGTGAAATAAACAGGCTTTTAGGAGATAACTTAACATCGGCTTAAAACGGAAAATCATTAACCATAAAAAAGAAAAAGATTGAAAGACTATACTATAGTAAAATTAGTCATTTCCATTCCTTAAAAGGCACCATTAAGCAAATTAATATGCAAGTCACAGAGTGGGAAAGATATTTGTGACACATGTAACTAATAAAGGAATCATATCCAGAATATCTTAAGAACTATCAAAAATTAGGAAAAGACTGCCAATGCACATTTTAAAAAAAAATTTGGCAAGAGCCTTGAACAGCCACTGATCAAAGACGATATCTAGGTGGCCAGTAAGTATATAAAAAAAGAGCAAACTCATTAGAAATCAAGGGAAGTAAACTTAAAATCTCAATGAGATGCCACTGCACATCAATCAGAATAGCTAATTTTTTAAATAAATATAAAAATTTTGTCAAAGATATAGAGAAAGTAGAAATTTCATATATCAATGGTCAGGGTTATATAAACCAGTATAAATCCTTTGGAAACTTTGACATTAACTGATACATTTGAACATATTTATACACTATGACCAACAGAAATGCCTTCATGTATGCATCAAAGTATGACCAACAGAAATGCTTCATGTATGCATCAAAGTGTGCACAGAAGTCTATCTGCAGAAGAAGAAATAAATGGTCATATATTTATACAATGAAATACAGTACAGAAATGAAAATGAAAGAAATACTGCTCCATGCGTATAAATGGTGAGTAAAAGAAGGTAGACTGCAAAGAATACATAGCACAAGATTCATTATAATAAAACTAATACAAAGTGTTAGAAGTAAGCTTATTTGTTACCTTTGGAAAGGGGGATAGAGATCCAGCACCATTTGTTGAAGAGACTGTCTTTCCCCATTGTGTATTCTTGGTACTCTCACTGAAAATCAGTTAATTGTATATATGAGGATTTATTTCTGGGCTTTCTATTTTGTTCCATTGATCTATATGTCTGTCTTTATGTTAGTACCATACTGTTATGATGACTATAGCTTTGTACAGGCAGATCTCATTTTATTGTGCTTTGCTTTATTGTATTTCACAGATACTGTGTTTTTTACAAATTTCAACCCTGCTTCGAGCAAGTATATTGGTGCCATTTTTCCAATAGTATTTGCTCACTTTGTGTGCTCACCTTTTGGTAATTCTCACAATTTTTCAAACCCTCTACCAGTAAAAAGATTATGACTCACTGAAGGCTCAGATGGTGGTTAGCATTTTTTTAGCAATAAAGTACTTTTTAATTAAGGTATGTACATTGTTTTTTAGACATAATGCTATCGCACATTTAGTAGGTTACAGTATAGTGTAAACATAACCTTTATACACACTGGAAAACCAAAAAATTCTTGTGACTCTCTTTATTGTGATATTTGCTTTATTGCAGTGTTCTGGCACTGAGCCTGCAATATCTCCAGTATGCCTGCAGTATATTTTAAAAACAGAAAGTGTGATGACTCCAGCTTTGTTCTTCTTTCTCAAAATTGCTTTGGCTATTTACAGTCTTTTGTGGTTCCATGTGAATTATAGCATTGTGTTTTTTTTCTATTTCTATTTTAAAATGTCATCGGAATTTTGGTAGAGATTGAATTGAATCTGTAGACTGCTTTGGGTTGTATGGACATTTTAACAATATTAATTCTTCCAATCCATTAACACAGGATATCTTTCCATCTGTTTGTGTCTTATTTAATTTTTCAACACTGTATTATAGTTCTCCATATACAGGTCTTTCACTTCCTTAGTAAGTTTATTCCCAGGTATTTTATTCTTTTTGATGCTATTGTACATGGGCTTGTTTTCCTGATTTCCTTTTCAGACAGCTCATTGTTAGTATATAGAAACACAACTGATTTTTTATGTTGATCATGTATCCTGCAACTTTTTTGAATTCATTTATTAGTTCTAACAGTTATTTTAGAATAACTCAGTGAATTTTTCAGTTCAATTATTTGTCCTTCAGCACCACGCTTTCTGTTTAGTACTTTAAAAGTATTTTCTATCTTTGTTGAAATTCTCACTTTGTTCATGTGTTTTGCTATGGGTTTCTGTGAGAGTTATTTTTAATTCTCCGTTAGGTAAATCATATAACTCCACTCTAATTAGATTTGGTTTCTGGAGACTCATCTTGTTTTTTTGTTTGGAATGCCTTTGCCTGATTCTTCATTTTCCTTGACTCTCTGTTGGTGTCTGTGTGCTGGACAAAGCAGCTCTGATTTCAGTCTCCATTTGTACAGAAGACCCTTACCAGAAAGCCTGGCCAGAGATTTTGGGGGCCTCTACCAACTCTCCCCAGGGAGAAGCAGGCAGATGTGGCTTTTGTTTGCTCTTCTGTACTAAGAAAGGGCGGGGAGCTATGGCATCTACCAGCCCAAGCTGCTGTTTCCATTCTCCTGGGCCAGCTAGACTGTCCCAGACCCATCAGGGTTCAAGATAGACTAGACAAAAGCCAGTCCTCTGAGTGAGGAGCCCCTTCAGAAAACTTGGGGCACTGAACCAACTCCTCCTCTCCCTGGGGTGAAGCTGGGAGCTAGGCGGCCTCTTCCTGACCATGTGGAACTGTGCTGGGTGCAGACTGTCTGGCAAGAAGACATCCCAAATCTTCCTACCAGCTTTGGTGGATCTGGTTTTGCATTCTCCCGGGATGCAGAAGTCTTTTTCAATTAGTTCCTGATTTGTCAAAAAAGGAATCTGTCCATGAATTATTGCTGAATTGGTGTGTTTGGGGTGGGGGAGAGTGAAGGGTCCAGAGACAATTGTCATTCAGTTAATGCCATTGAAATTGACATATTATATGTAATTGTAAAACATGAAAAAATATGTTTTAAAATCAGGAACAAGACAAGAATACCTGTTGTTCTAGATTGAATTGTGTCTCCACAAAATTCATATGTTGAAGTCCTAACCCCCAGTACCTCTGAAGGTATTTGAAGATATGATCTTTAGAGAGGTAATTACATTAAAATGAGGTTATTATGGTGTCCCTTAATCAACTATGACAGGTGTCCTTATAAGAAGAGGAGATTAGGACACAGGCACACACAGAGGGAAAACCGTATGAAGACACCAGAAGAAGACAGTCTTCTACAAGCCAAGGAGAGAAGCCTTAGAAGAAACCCACACTGCTAACACCTTGATGAAGACTTTTAACCTCCAAAATTGTGAGGAAATACATTTCTGTAGTTTAAGCTGCCTAGTCTGGTATTTTGTTATGGCAGCCACAGCAGACTGATATATTGCTTATCAACAAATATATCCTACATGGCATTGAAGATCCTAAATAATACAATGATAGGTAGATAGAATGATAGGTAATTAATTAATTATAAGAATAGAAAAAAATTAATTTGTCATTATTTGAAAATTTTATTATTATATACATAAAATTGAAAGGAATCCACCACTAAATTATAAAAATTAATAACTTAAAATTTTACAAAATACAAATATATAAAAAGTCAATATATAAGATTTGAGGAGGGTGAGGGTATTAGTCCTCTGACAGCCCAACTTCACAGTTTAAGGCTGAAGAATCCCCCCCAGGATTCAATCTCCATTCCTTCCAGAAAAATTAAAGAGAAAAGTGAAACAGCACTTTCTATGCTCAGAGGACAGAATTACTTCTTACTTTATTTTCACTACTCCAAAGAAATAATCTTTCCACTTTATCCTTGAGGACTCAGTAAATTTAAAATACCAGACCTGAGGTTCTGACTTTTTTTATTCAGTAAATACTTCCATCAGCTTTTAATTGAGAGGTTAACTACCTATAATCTGAAATTTTGTTAAGTTATGAAAATCTTTTAAGACCATTTAAAAATCTCAAATTTTAAGGCTCTCTTAAAGCAAAAATTCCTCAAAATCTGTTCTCAAAGATCACTGCAGAATAGCTTGGGAACTAATAAATTAATGAACATATTTATTAATTCATTCAGCTAGATGGGAGAGGCTGGATGATGTCACGTGACAGCTGTACATACACACAAGCACAAACACAGCATCTCACCAGCTTGTTTATTAAATTGCCAGGTGACACAAATTTGTACGTTCCTCACCTCCCAAACTCAATGCCCATGGTGTTGTCAACATAAACCCAAGGGCACTGGGCATCTTCGGTCATCTGTCTCCTAGGTCAAACCGTGTAGTGCACCTGGATTTGCACCACCCGGACCTCCCACTTTCGAGACAGAAGCTCTCTTTCCCGGGCTTCTAGAAGTGTTGACAGCTGTGGGGCCATGGGATCCCCCCCTTCCAGGTGACTGCCCTCGGCTAAAGGCAACATCCTTGCCCAAGGTTACACCCCTTTCTGGGGGCAGCCCTCAGATTGGTTCTTGGGCTCAGGAAGGCTGTAGAGGTACAGCCCTCCTGCCCACCTTCAGTATCCAGCTCCCTGTAGGATTAACTAGCGTTTCCATGGTGATTCCCCTCGCAGGGTCCAGCGTCATTTTCTCCCCATCACTTCTAATCCTGAGAGCATTCCCTGACAGCCCCGCAAGCAAATCACTGTCTCACAGTTGGCTTACCAGGGAACCTCACCTCTGACTCAGCAGTTTCTTAGTAGGGAAATGATATAAAGTCTTAAAGTCTGCTTGTCTTGGGTTTCCTGGCTTTATAAACTGGTTCAAAAGGTGACAGATAAGGAAATTAACAAGTTAAGGCAAAATAGCCAAAATGTTATATAGAAATGCATTTTATTTTATCCTAATCAGTTCCAAGGCATCTTTAGTTCCCTTTGAAAAGTTCTCCACTAGTGTTCTGTTGCTATTGTTTAAGACAGGTTACTAGTTATTTTTACTATCCTTTCTTCATAAGCTGGGAGAGACGGTAGGAGGAAGAGCCTCCACGTAGCTAATTTCACAATGATAAAACCATACGCCTCTAAGTAAAATTGCTCCCTGAAATCTCTTTTACTGTCCATTTCTTTCTATCAAGACAAGAACATTTTGATCCTACTTTTTAAACAAAGAAGACACTACCAGTAGGAAAGAAAGATAAATGGGATCCATTTATGAAGGTATTTTGATATTTCCAGCATACTTTAAGCATAAAATAAATTTGTTTTCATGGCTCCTGCAAATTATAAGGCAAAAGAGTAGACTGATATTTTGAATTCTGGGAGGCCGATATATTACAAAAAGAAAGAGTTATGCCCAGTCCTCATCAGTGCTAAACTCTCGAGGCAATTTTGAGCACATAATAAGCACTTAATAATACTTGTTAAATAGATAACCAAATGACCAGATGTCTAAGTATGTTCTTAACCCTCTGAAGATAAGACTCCACTCATCCTCATTTGGAATATATTTTCCTCATCTCTAACAAAGTTACACTTATTCTCTCCTTTATGTTTTCTTCTCACTTTCAACATTATTTATCAATAGGTGATAATGTCATATCCCATTTGCAAAGCACACATTCTGTCCTCTCTGTTAGAAGCAGAGCTACAAGTCGAAGAAGTCAACCTAGAAAGAGAGACCATAGCTGTCATTCTCAAAATGGGATTTAAAGCAGTTTTTGAGACAATTTTTACTTGGCACTAGTTTCACAATTCTCCTACCCTTCATGCTTACATCATAACAGAAATAGTAACCCAGAGGGAGAGATGGAAAGATATTCCTTGTATTCTTCCATTGTTTTAAAAAACACTTACTGTACTTCCTTTGTGAACCAGAATATACAAATTGGTTAAAACAAGACCCAAGAGCCCACACTCACAGTCTAGAGAGGAGAAGATATAGGACCCACATAGGTGAATAATGCTGAAAGGAATATAAATAAGGTGTAAGGCACAGAACACATAAGCAGAAGAGGTCAGGTCCCCACATAAGGGGAAAGGCTTCTCAGAGGAGGTGGCCCCAAGAGTGAGTCTTGAAGTTTGAGTCAGGATTCACTGGATTGGGATCAAAGAAGTTATTCTAGACAAGGGTGATGAAAGCAATAGTAGTGTAATTGGCCAGAAGGAGTACACAGGGAGATGTTTAGGTATTGGTATCAGTAGGACTTAGTGATAGGTTGGGATGAGTGAGCTGAGAAGAGCCAGTGGGAGAAGAAGAAAAATAATTGTAAGAGAGAAGAGGGAATAATGGACATGCAACAGTCTGGGGCAGAGGCCACCAAACTGCTGCCAGCCAAATCCTGCCCCAAGCTTGTCCACTGAAGACATAGTTTTCAAGGGCTGTAAAGAAGGGGGAGGAGAATTAGAGACTAGAAAGCCTAAAAGTTAACTCTCTGGGTTTTTACTGAAAATGTTTCCTGAAATTTGCTCTAGGGGGTGGGCTCAAGATTGAATTTTTTTTATGAAATGCAAAGGGGAAAAGTTAAAAATGAATTGTTAGAGAGAAATAAAAAAATAGAGGAGAAAGAAATCATTCTCTCCCTATAGCTTCAACTTAAAAACATGAGCTCATCTGTTGAGAATGAGGGAGAAAGGTCTTTGCTTAAGGTGATGATTTTTATTTTTTAACAAGTTAAATGAAGGAAACCATTTTGAGGTGACTGAATGCTATAACTTCAGACCTGTGTGCTTGGCCTTTTATTGTCATCCAGTAAATATCAAATCAAAATATTATCAGAATTTGTATACCAAGCATAATATATGATATAACTAGTTTTTCCTAACCCACCAGCCTAGAGGAAGGTAATTAAGAGGATATAAATAAAATGATCTCCTCTCCCTCCAGCCTCACTTATGGAGGTAAGCGTCAAAGAGCAGACAGTGCTCTTAGCCATGGTTGTTGAACCACTGCTGTCCTCTCTACTCAACATATTTTGATTTGCATAGAAATGGACACACTTTTGCTGCCAAAGGCTGCCACTCAGCACCACCATAACAACACAGTGCCATTGGCTGATGAACCTTCTAAGTTTGTTCTCCTTAGTGATAAGTTGCAGCTTCACTGTGTCACTGAACTCAAGTCCAGCTGCTTGTCACTAAAGAATCCAATACTGAGAGACAAGTGTTGGGTAAGAGGAAAGATAGCTTTACTGAGGAAGCCGGCAATCCTGGGGAGAAAGAAGGTGGACTCATGTCCCAAAGAACCAACTCCCCAGTTCTCCAGATTTTGCTGGGAAATTCTATAGGGGAAAAAAAGGAAGGGACTACAGGTTGGGGAGAGTGTTGCAGGTTGTGTGGTCAGCTCATGGACCTTCTTCTGACTGGTTGGTGGTGAGGTAACCAGGAGTCAACATCATCAGTCTTCTGGTTTCAACTGGTCTGTGGTCTATGTGCTGTGGGCAGCATATAGTTAACTTCTTCTTCCTGGCGGGAGTTTCAGTATCTGGAAAACAGCTCATAGGATATGGCTTAGAATATTATCTACAGCCCTTGAGGAGGAACTAAAGGTCCTTGGCTTTGTTTGATGGCTAAACTATTATTATTTTGTCTTGCTTGACTATTTTCCTCTGTTTCTTCATTTTCTCATTTCTCTGATTAAATTTATTCTTTGGAACTCAGGGAAGACCTAGGAGGCTAAAGTTTTTCCACAAATAACAGGTGGGTGGAGGATATGGGGGCAGGCGGGGTCTGTCCCAGAAAGGCCGCATAGGGTCCTGCTCAGTTATAACTGGAGCCATGGGAAGGCTTCTGCTCTCATCCTCCAAAGGAAACCATTCCCAAGAGGTAGCCTTCCCAGTCTGGTCTCTCAGCCGCAACTCCCAGCCACAGAGCGAGCCAGTGCACTGTCCCTTTGGAAGCCACCTCCCTTTGTTTCTCCCCATAAGTTGCTGGCAGGATTTCTCAGTCTTCCTCTCCTTCTCATCTTTCTGCCTCACAGACCTCTCTCCGCTGTTTTGCCTGCCCCCTCCAGCCAGTCGCCACTCCCTTTGTGGTGTAGTCCGGTGATGAGGCTTCTGCTTACTTACAAGATATGAGTACACAAAATGCATGTGATTAAACAGCAGTACAATTATTTCCTCTTAGGAAAGGGAGCAGTGTCAGTATTTCCTTAAATCCTCCCGAGGTGCTCATATTTGTCAGCCAAGGTTGAGAACTACCGCTTTAAAGGAAGAATATGTTTAAGAAGGAAGGACATTCTAAAGAAATCAATAACATCAGCAAGAAAGGAGTAAAATGAAGGCACTGAGACCAGCGACAGTTCAAACACAGCAGAAAAAGTGAGAGACAGTGTGTAAGGAGTGGGGAAAAGGAGAAGTTGGTGGATTTTAGAGTTATTTTGGACAATCAAGAGAGCTTGCTACCTGCCACCCACGTTTCTGGCTTGGGCGACTAGTTATGGGGTTGTGAGAAAATATTTAGCAGCACTGTTATTGTTGCCAAGTAGCTGGCCTCCTGAGGTTCTCCTGCTGGAGAACTATGCACAGGACACCAACACCAGCAAGTTCGCTCTGCAATCATGACGGTGCAAGACAGAACAATGACCGTAATTATGACTGAACACAAAGTAAGAACAGCATGTAAACCAAAGAAATGACCAAGCATCACCCCCTTCCGGCAAACATGAGTGAGTGACTGCTGCTTCTCTACCAACCACAGCATCCGCCTGCCTGTTGCATTCCTCCTGCCTGATGGATACAAAATACTAAGATACCCAATTACAGACCTACCCTAATGAATATACCCAATCCAGAGCCACACCAGCTTTCGTGAACAGTCTCCACAGTCATCTCACCCAAGCCCTTCTCCCCTGTCTACCCTCCCAGACCACCCCTGCTGAGATGCTCACATGCCCTGTTTGAGCACCTAAATTTGTCTGGTGTCTCCTGGGGATCTTTGACTGCTGGCATTCACTGAGAAGAGAAATACTGGAGAAGGAGAGGACTGTCTGAGGGCAAGAGGATAGTTTGGTGTACGTTGAATGTCAGGTACATTATTTTTGGAGGGAAATAAATGTATTGATCTGAGACTCAGGAAAGGCGTTTGTGCTGAGAAATAGATCTGTGAGTAATCAGCATAGAGATGGTAAGTGAAGCCAGAGGTAGGGGAGTGGGTAAGGGTATGTAGAGAAAATCTGTACATTGAGGGGAGTATAGGTCCAACACAAATCTTTAGGAGAGAATGGAAGAGAAGACAGTAACAGAAGAATCAGGAGTGGCCAGGGACTTAGGGGAAAAATACATCACTTAGGAGTGATGTCATAGAAGACAGCAAAGAAATCTCCTCAAGGACAGAGAGTTAACCAAATATGTATAATTTGTTAATATAATGCTAAATCTTATGCTATTATTTTTACTTGCATCCTACCTTATGAGCTCTTAAAACTATTTTATCACAAAAGCAATGCATGCACTTAATTTAAAAAAAATACATACACGTGCACTCCATACATCCCTCAAGTGTATCTACTATTAAGGGTACTGTGTATTCCTGAGGGGTATTTTTTTCTTGAACTTTTATGAATATGGAAGCATACATATATTTTTGTTTTTACATAAACAGGAACATATTACAAGAGCTTTGTACCTTGCTTTTTTAATTTAATAATGAATTTCTGCACAGTAAATATGACTACATAAATATCATCCTTTTCAATGTCTGTTTGATATTCTTTAGTACAGTACATCATACATTATTGTGCCATTTTTAATCAGTTTACTATGATTATCTGGGTTATTTCCAATCTTACAAACAGAATTAAATGAAGATCTTCATACATAAATATTTAACTGCTTATGCAAGTACATTTGAAGGACAAATTCCTCAGACTGGGAGTTCTGGGTTAATGGTTTTGTGTATCCAATTATAATAGCTAATTATTCACTAAAGGGTTATATGAAGTAACATACAATAGTATACGAGTTCTTATTTCCCCAAAGCTCAGCAAATTCCAGATACATTTTCCCTCACCTCAACTTCTTCTGTTTGCCTGAAGCATGGCCACCACCTGCTGACCCTGCACTGCCCTGACCTCTCCAGATGCAATTTGGTTCCCAAAAGCTAGTTGCCTTAATTCACTTTCCAGCCTGCTGACACTGTACCAGAAAGTTAGGAACTGAAAGCATACTTTTGATAGTATTTGGTAGTATTATATCCAAAAATATAAAAATGCCCCAAATTTGCCAATCATTCCTCCCTCTCCCTTCTCCCCACAAATTTCCCAAGGTAGATCTATAAGAAGAAACAAAGCCCAATGGAAAACAAAGTACCAATTAGTGACCATGGAGTCAGTGCTCAGTGACCACAAAGACAGATTTCTGGCAGAGACTTAGTGGCTTTGGCTAAGCATGACCTTTTCCCACACTACCCTGGCCCCTCCCAAATCTGTACCTTGGGAGGACCCGACCATCATGTAAGTCTATTTTATTAGGTGAGAAAAACGGGCATAGAGCCGCTGAGTTTGTCGGTGAATTGCCTAACCCAGCCCCATAAGATTAAAAAAAAAAAACAACCAGAGGAGAGTATTTCTGGATTAACATGTATTTTTAACTTAAAGCCATCTCACCATTGGTGAAGGAAGTGTAATGTCTTGGATTTATTTACATCTGAAAGCAGCAGCTCCTCTTCCTCAGGTAGATGCAGGAAGGGGAAGGGAAGAACAGAGCAGAAAGTTGCTCCTCCCCCAGCTGTCAAAATGGAACCTGGAAGAAAATCTGTCCTGCATCACACCAGGACACGCTTCCCGAAACTGCATCTTTCTGGGCAAAGTGAGTGCTGCGACAAAGGAAACTCTATAAACACTTCTCCTTCTTGGTGCATTGCTGTCATTTAACTGCTTTTACCTTTTTGACAGAGATAGAAGAAAAACATGCTGTAACATATTTAGATGAAACTGAACTTCATCCTGAATTTAAGGATGAACTTTATTCCTGAAGATCAATGTATGAAAATATATAAATGTGCTACTGGTTCCAATTTTTTAAGAAATTACTTTATAACATCAAAGATATACTGATTCTGATTTTGCCTAGAGTCAACTAGTACATAACTAAAAGAAAGATGTGATCTCAGAGTCATGGTTTTCCATATTCTCTGCCTTAGCACATGTTGTAGGCTATTTTGAGAGCTCTTCCCTCTCTTTATCAACCTGGAAAACTCCTACTCATCCGTCAAGACACAGTACACATGTCACCTCCTCTGAGCTGCCTTCCCTGCTCTCTCCTTTATTCCCTCACTCTAGCTGATAATTATTTTTACCAAGGCACCCATCTCACTGAATGGAAACCATTCTTTCCTTTTGTGCCATCCCTGCTAGACAGTGAGATCCTTAAGAGTATAGTTTGTGATTTAGTCATTGTGTTTCCAGTACTGAAAGCGCTACCTGGCACATAGATACTCATTAAATATTTATAAAATAAATAAAGGAAAATGCATGGCCACTTATTATGCTTCTGGCTTGTTAATTGCAAATGATAAGGAAACTTAAAGAATATCTTTTCTATTAAAGGGTCATCTGGGGAAAGAATTCCATTAACTAGAGGTCCCATAGCATAGACCTCACAAAATGTGAAAGTTGATGCCTGAATAAAAAACTCAGGAATATTAGTAGCTTCTGGACTCCTGGTAAGAAATTAGGAGAAAAGAAATGATTTCCATCTTCTGGATCCAGCTGAGCACTAAGTCCAGTGTCTTTTCATGAGTTTCAGCAATTTGCTGACAAGATACATAAGTGTTCTAACGATACTTACCTCCTTTTTATTTTAATCATCTCTAAGCTTTACTGGCAATCAAAGATAATTATATAAGAAGAAATTCAGCACATCTGCTTAAGAGATCCTCTGTAGCTCATTCAACTTGCTCCTTTGGTTTAACAATTCCCTGGATTAATGCACACTGATAAACGCTCTCACTTACCTAACATAGGGAGCTTAAGAACCTAAATGAAAAACATTTCTCTTCTTGTTACAGTAAATAGAATGACTTGCATTGCAAGTTCTACTTTACTTTGTACACATATAAAAAGTTCTATTTCTTCTTGTGATTGCTTTTTTCTAGTCACACATATAAAATGAATCACATAAATGTATATTACCGAAGTAATCTTAAATTTATTATTGCTAAATACACACCAAGATAATAACTCCATTGACAGACTAGAAAGACAATTTTAAATTTATTTATGTATTTATGTATTTATTTATTTTGGGCTGCGTTGAGTCTTCCTTGCTGCACGTGGGCTTTCTCTAGTTGCGGCGAGCGAGGCTACTCTTTGTTGCGGTGCGCAGGCTTCTCACTGCAGTGGCTTCTCTTGTTGTGGAGCATGGGCTCTAGGTGCGTGGGCTCGGTAGTTGTGGCGCGCGGGCTCAGTATTTGTGGCGTGCGGGCTTCGTTGCTCCGCGGCATTTGGGATCTTCCCGGACCAGGGCTCGAACCCGTGTACCTGAATTGGCAGGCGGATTGTTAACCACTGCACCACCAGGGAAGCCTGACAATTTTAAAAATTAATTTTTTTTCTTCCCAGTAGCAGATCAACAAACAATTTTGAAGAATGTAGCTCACAGATATTTTTATAGTGTAGAGAAGGAACTGCTATCTATATTAAATTTTAGCTAGAGTCAGAAAGAGGAGAAGACAAAATCAGAAGAGATGCTGTAAAGAAAATCTTTTTACCAGGATTGTGGGGAGGACAGAGAGACAGAAGAATAGTGAGGTGCTCATATGTGTGTCCAATTTTAGGTTCTCTATAGAGAGAGAGAGAGAGAGACCAAGGAAAGAGAGGGCAGCAGCTGTGTCCACAAGCTGTCCATCTGCCCATATCTACCTGGGCAAAAGCCATGTCAAAATAAACTTGGCAGTGTGAATGAAAACTGCCAACTGCCATATTGATAAACGCAGGATGTTGCAGCCATCAAGCCACTATAGCTCCCCTAACAGTGAGCCCTGAGGGGATTCAGGATGGAGACAAATGGGCTGCCCACTGCCAAGCTCTCAGCCACTTCAGTTGTCCCCAGTGGTGAACCTGAGGGGACTCAGGACGGGAAAGAACAGGATACTGGTGCTGGAGAGCAGAGGTGCCTATCAAAGGAATGACTTTAGTGAGCCCAGACTCTTGCATCTTCCCATATAAAGAAAAGCTCTTAACTTGAGATGTCTGGTTTTCTTTAACAGTCACCTTTTGATATTCCGACTACCTGGCCTTTTTGTTGCAAAAACACCTATGTATCCTGGCTGCTCCCTTACCTCTTTGGAGCAGTCCCTCAGAGCTGTCTGAGATGCTGCCCCCCAGCCTTGAAGACCTCAGCAACTCTGCTGAATAAAACAAAATTCTCAGCTTTTAGGTTATGCTTTTTGTTTTTTTTTTTTTTTTTTAGTTACCAACAGCACAGTGTCATCAAGTAGATGGAGGAGGTTATGGGCTAAACATCCCCCCAAATTTCTATTTCCCCCAAAATTCAAATGTTGAAGCCCTAACCCCCAGTGTAGCTGCATGGGGACATAGGACGTTTAAGGAGGGAATTAAGGTTAAATGAGGCCCTGTGGGCCTTAATCCAACAGGGCTGGTGTCCTTTAAGAAGAGGGGGAGGGCTTCCCTGGTGGCGCAGTGGTTGGGTGTGCGCCTGCCGATGCAGGGGACACGGGTTCGTGTCCCGGTCCGGGAAGATGCCACATGCCGCGGAGCGGCTGGGCCCGTGAGCCATGGCCGCTGAGCCTGCGCGTCCAGAGCCTGTGCTCCGCAACGGGAGAGGCCACAACAGTGAGAGGGCCGCGTACCGCAAAAAAAAAAAAAAAAATTAGAGGGGGAAACAGCAGAGACCCCGCTCTCTCCCCAGTGTGCACAGAGGAAAGGCCGTGTGAGGACACAGCAAGGTGGTAGCTGGCTGCGAGCCAGGAAGAGAGGTCTCACCAAACACCAAATCTACCAGCACCCTGACCTTGACCTTCCAGCCTCCAGAACTATGAGAACATAAATGTTTGTTGTTTAAGCCGCGCAGGTGGTATTTGGTTACGGCAGCCTGAGCAGATTCATACAGATGCGCTGAAGTTGAGTTTTCCTGAATCATTCCGTACAAGCTTTCGAGATATTTTGCTTGTCAACTAAAAAAATATTCACAACCCAGAGGTTGAGAGTTATGTTTTATGCAGTGGGAATTTTTAGGACTTCAAGCCCAGAAGACAGCATCTTCAGTAACCCTGAGAGAACTGCTCCAAGGAGGCGAGCTGGGGAGCCAGGTTATGTAGGAGCTTTGCAGCAAAGGGCAGGTGATCTGAACGTCAAAATATTATTGTCAATTAAAGAAAACCAGACATCTCAATTAAGGAATTTAGCGCTTTTCTAAGTATGGGAAGAAGCAAGAGTCTGGGCTCACTGAAATCATTCCTTTGATGTGCACCTCAGCTATCTTGATGCTGTAATGGTTGATCTCCATAAAGGATAAGCAGACCTTCTCCAGTTTTCAAAACTAAACCTTTACTAAACCAAGTCAGCATAAACATTTAACAGGCAAGTGTATCATCTTATAGGAGAAGCCTAAGCTAACGAAAAACCTAAGTGAACACTGGTGCCATTCTCATGAAGCTTCTGTTTGTGGCTCTCGTTATTTATCCAACACTTCTTTCTGGCTTCAGAGAGACACTGTCTATTGGCATGTTTCAGTTCTGAGACATCCAGACTTCAGCAGCACGGAACCCTGCCACTTCTTTTGGAGGAAACTCCTCCAGTCTCTGTTTCCTGCGGCTGTGACTTCAAACTCGGGCTCCTCCTCTTTCATCTGGCAGAGGACAGACTATGAAGAAGAGAAATCTCCTTCCCGACTGCCCCTCCCCATGTGTCCCCTTCAGTGTGAGGCAGGGAAAAGGGGAGGGAGAGAAAAGGAATCATCTCAGGTTCTGTTTTGGCACGAAAGGCCAAAGCTGTCAGGCCTGTTCTCCCACCTTTCAAAATGACTTGCGGCTCCCCGGAAGCTCATGTGTTTTTTTTCTCTTATTCAATATTTCAGTTCACTTGAGTCTTGGTCGAGTGCTGTATTATTAAAACAACGGCTGCAGCACTGCTGCATTTCAATTGAGCCACCCAAGTTATGATTGTCAAAGTTTGAGTTGTTAATATATTGACTTGGAATTTTTCTGATTGTTTCTTAGACATTTGTTTCTTTTGGTTAGAAACAGATTGTCAGCTTGTTGCAGATTTGGAAAATATCTTCTAGGTAGCTGTTTGGCCCAGCTACTCTGCTTCAACAATACACTGACTGGGTGATTTCATTAGCTCCTTGGACATCTGTGTAAATGAACATGTGGTTAAGACTGCAGTTTCTGTTTGTGCCATATTTGGTGCACCTAGCATTTTATAAAAATGGGCTTTTAATAAAATTGAATATACCTACTCAGTGAAAAAAACAGATGCTATTATAGAGATGTTCATAAAAATATAGTTAATTTTGGACTCTTTCTGTTATATTTCATACATGTGATTTCTTTTTGTTCCTAGTTTTACTGAATATAACAAAACACAGACATACAAAGATATTGATTTTTTTGTCTGAAATTACTCATCTGTATTAAAGTAGAAAGAATGAACATTTATATTTGAGACACACCTATCCCAGTCTCTAAGCTCATTAATTTATTAACCAGAGTCATAATGCTTTATGAATGCTCACTGAGGAACAACTTACAAAGCATCGGAAATGATAAGCTTCACTTTCTGAAAAACATCAGGGCAGTGGTTCCATGAGAATGCCAGTATTTTTCCAACCTCAGTAGTGACATCTGGTGAAATTCCTAGCGATTTAGTATGAACAATCAGGAAAGCTACTATTTGTGCATAAGGTAAATCCAACTTAATTATAGCCACGACTCAACAATTTGTTCCGTGCCTCTCCATGCATTAGGACATTTGAAGTTTAAAAACAAAAAAAACCAAAAAACAGCACTTGAAGTTGTAGTAGACTCACTACAGATCTTTCATCCTTGATGCAATCACAAGTCAGACTCACAGTGTTACACCAAGATCTCAGCAGGCCCTCCTCCATAATCACTAGTTTAGAGTTCCTATTTTTGTTCCTGGCCTGTGTGTATTGGAAAAATTTTAAGAGGCAGTTGGTGCTGAGGTTAAGATGTGAACCCTGGGCTCTGACTGAGGCAGGGCCCAATGCAAGTCTCAGCTCTGCAATTTGCTATCTGTGGCACCTTGGTGTGTAAGTTAAGCATCGTGAGGGGTGGTTTGCTCCATGGAATAATTCAGACAATAATAGCTCTTATATAATAGTATTGTTATAAGCATTAAGTGAGATAACATCTAAAAACTCAGCATTTAACATGATGCCTGGCATATACTTTTAAATGCTTAGTAAATATTACCTGTAATTAGATCACAAAGTGAAAACTGGAGGAAAACAAGGGAAACAATCACAAGCTGAAACTTATACTTTTGAACCTATTATGATTCTTAACATAAAAAGTTAGCTATTTAATATTTGAGCAATTAATGTGAATATTCTCTCCCGTGCCGTGTCTAGATTTTAGAAGATAGTTTTTACAATAGTTGTAAAATTGTTTTGGGAATGATAATTTCTGAAGGTAATAAACATGTTGGAGAACATTTTCATTTTATTATAAGCAAAATGTCATGCCTATAAAATACAATACTTACTTAACTCTTTCCAACATACTTGCTTTTAGAGATAACAAGTGCTAGAGAGGGTGTGGAGAAAAGGGAACCCTTGGGCACTGTTGGTGGGAATGTCAATTGGTGCAGCCACTAGAGTGAACAGTATAAAGATTCTTCAAAAACTTAAAAATAGAACTACCATATGACCCAGCAATCCGACTCCTGGGTATATATCCAAAAGAATTGAAATCAGGCTCTCATAGAGATATTTGCATCCCATGTTCATAGCAGCATTATTCACAATAGCAAAGATATATGGAAGCAACTGAATTGTCCATCAAAGGATAAATGGATAAAGAAGATGATGTGATACATACACACATATGTGTGTGTGTGTGTGTGTGTGTGTGTATAGATAGATAGATAGATAATGGAATACTATTCAGCCATGAGAAAGAAAGAAATCTTGTTCTTTACAATATGGTTGGAACTTCAGGGCATTATGCTAAATGAAATAAGTCAGACAGAGAAAGACAAATACTTTACGTTCTCACTTATATGTGGAATCTAAAAACACCAAACTTAGAGGCACAGACAGTAGAGTGGTGGTTACCAGGGGTTGGGGTGGGGGGGAAATGGGGAGACATTGGTCACAGGGTAAAAACTTGACATTTTAAGATTAATGGGTTCTGGGGATCTACTGTACAACATGGTGATTACAGCTAATAATACTCTATTATAGGGCTTCCCTGGTGGCGCAGTGATTGAGAGTCCGCCTGCCGATGCAGGGGACACAGGTTCATGCCCCGGTCTGGGAAGATCCCACATGCCGTGGAACAGCTGGGCCCATGAGCCATGGCCGCTGAGCCTGCGCCTCCGGAGCCTGTGCTCCGCAACGGGAGAGGCCACAACAGTGAGAGGCCCGCGTACCGCAAAAAACAACAAAGACAAACAAACAAACAAACAAAAAGTTTAGACCATCTTGCAGGAATGAAACGACTTCAATTCAGACAAGAGTGACCTCAGTCCAGTCTCAGATCTAGGCATATTCTAAAAACAATCTTTTACCTGAAAGTCCCATATTGGCTCAACTATTTAAAAAATTGGTTTCCATAATTCTCTACCATTTGCTCCATTAGCCAGAACTGGGCAGAGAATAAAAACTTTTAGTAAACAAAAAGCCCAATGCACAATACTGTTTTTCGATTTTTGTTTTTTGTTTTTTTGGGGATGCACCTAGCAGCTTGTGAGATCTTAGTTCCCCAAGCAGGGACTGAACCCGGGCCACAGCAGTGAAAGTGTGAGTCCTAAGCACTGGACCACCAGGGAATTTTTATGCTTTTTAGGCATTTTTAACTAATCTTCCCAGCATGAAATTTTAATACCTCAGGTATACTGTATATCTAATTATATATATATATATATATATATCTAATACATAATTACTGTATATGTATCTGCTGTGTACAGAAAAAGAGTAAGAATTTTTCACTTTCTAAGAATTAAGTTTTATCTCCTTGGAGACGATATAGCTCCCTTGATAATGCCTGGTAAACAGGAATTGAAATATAGGAAATAGGTACTATTTCCTAGATTCTTTATCTATGTTGCAGTGACCTGTGCATATATTTCAAAGATTATAGCTCACTTGAGCATCAGGACTTGGAAAATATTCCTTTCTTCCTGTGTACATTCTCTTTGCCTTCATCAGTAGGTTAGTGAGGAGATGACCTCTCTGGGCTTTCTGAGAAGTCACAGTTTCTGAAGTCACTAGACCTTGACCTTGGAGATCTTAGGTCATTCTACTCCATTTTCCTGTAACTGCTTATAGGAAGGGAAAGATTGGGTAAGGGTATTGAAGGAGGGGAAGAAATAGATGAAGATACTTAGATAATAGCACATTTTTTTATTTCCCAGTAGCTGTTTATTCAAACTCATTATCGAATAGCTTACTCTGTCTCTTTTGAAATTTCCTAACTTAATAGGTTAGCACTTCAAAAGCATCTCTTATTTCCCCATTCTCAGTTAATAAAATCCTTAACAATTTCCTAAAAGAGAAAATAATATTCAAATGTTGAGCACTGAATTAAATATGAGAAAGTCAGTTATACTTTAATATAATGATTGTTAAAAGTTACACTAATCTGTATTTTTTTTCATTTAGTCAAACTTTCCTCCTTCATATTAGTTGATGAATCAATGAATCTTTATAATTAAGGCAACAGGTAAGGCATTTTGTTTATATTTTCCTTTGTTATGCTTCACACTAGTAATAATAAGAAGCAATATGAGATTTTAAAGTGTAATAAGATAGTGTTCTTAAAATGTATTTCATTAAAATAATAGGCAAAAATATACTCTTTGAATTATTCCTTCATTCATTCATTCAACAAACATTCCCTGTGGATACCACGTGCTTGAGGAAACACGTGCGTCTAAAGGAGCTGGTGCCCAGTGACCATTCTGCTCGTGTTTGGAGCTCCTTTCTTCTCAGGAGAGAGCCTCACAAGTGGAGGGCTTTGTGTCTTTCCCTTGGGTTACAGCTCCTTAATGAAATTAGGTTCATGCAGAGGAAATAGTTCCCCATTTCCTCCTTTTTCTCCCCAAATCATCACTACATGTTGACAATAACTTCTTTAGAACTCTCCATCTGTACCTCTCACATTCCAAGGTATTTCTGCTTGGGGCAGAAACAAGCTTTTCATTAAAACAGCTCCATGGGACAAGGTTTTGGTGTTGTCCTTCCATCTCCTTTTTTGCCCAAGTAGAGACTTGACCTTGCAAGGGCTGAGAGAAGACAGCTAGAGGAAATCACTTCTTTCAAATACAATTCAAGAACATGTCCTTCTTCTCCCTCCATTACCCCCTACCCTCATATGCCCCATCCCAATATAAAAGTCACAATTTATGCCATAAATGAAGTGCTTAAAATAATTTCATACTTAAAAAGCTTATACGCCCTGGCTAGATTCTTCTAAAATGTTGGCCTACAATTGTCACTTATTCATTCTGGGAAAGGAGAAAAAGAAGAAAGTTTTCACTCTGTATTCATTAAAATTCCTTTATTTCTACTGTCTAAGACATTTCAATTTGTCTAGGAAGAAAAAACTCCTCTTATTGTGAGGCTAATGTTTGTTTACAGTATTTTCCTATGAGTGAGTGAAGAAGGGAAGTAACATTTAGGGACCCAGAGAAAGAACACAGGTGTAACGTGGGGACGATGACATAATGACCGACCTCACAGAGCCGAGAAAACCCTGCCACAGCTTGCTCTGTGACAACAGCAAGATCCACTGTTAGAAGGACAGAGCTTCTCCATGGGGAGTGGAAACCTGACATCAATTGACACAGAAAGCTGTTGGCTGGGATCACTCACACACGTCATCTGTTTAGAAGTCACTGCCAGACTCCGTGCGTGAGTGGCAGGCTCTTAACTGTAACAGAAACTTGCACGGTGAGGGCAAGTTTGGACTCTTCTCTCCCTCCTCTGCAAACCGAAGGTCAAGGAAAAGCGGTGTAGATGTGTTTTGACACACTCCTGCAGGTTTTAAGCTGAATTTTAGTTTTGCTTTGGGTTTCTTCTCTTTTTTAAAAAATTTATTTTATTGAAGTATAGTTGATTTACAACATTGTGTTAGTTTCTGCTGTACAGCAAAGTGACTCAGTTATATATATAGATAGATAGATAGATAGATAGATAGATAGATAGATAGATAGATATATACACATTCTTTTTCATGTTGTTTTCCATTATGGTTTATCACAGGATACTGAATATAGTTCCCTGTGCTCTACAGTAGGACCTTGTTGTTCATCCATTCTATGTATAATAGTTTGCACCTGCAAATCCCAAACTCCTCATTCATCTCTCACTCACCCTCCCCACCTCTGCCTTGGCAACCACCAGTCTGTTCTCTCTGTGAGTCTGTTTCTGTTTCATAGACAAGTTCATTTGTGTCATATTCTGGAGATGATCATACTAAGTGAAGTCAGTCAGAAACAGAAAGACAAATACCATATGATTTCACATATATGTGTTTTTTTCTCTTTTTGTTTCCATCAAGTTAAACTCTAGTATGGATATTTTTGAACCCACCGTTGATGAGCTCTAACCACACAGATATTTATATTTGTGGTCCCAGGGATCAGGAACCATAATCTCTGATTTAGTTGTATTTAGAAAATGGATTAAAGGCCTGAATGAAAACTGATAGAGCTGCCTGAGCTTGCTTCTCCCTTTTACAATAACTATAATAACTAATTAAGTCCAGGAATTACTCTTCAAAGGCTCCTCAGGAAATACTTTATCTAAGTGAATCTGGTAAAACTCCTTTCTGGATGTGACTCTGGCCATTGCATATCTACCCTTTGCTGCTTTTCCCAGTGACAGGGGTAGGATATCTTCTTCTAGATATAAAGCTGAAAGACTGATTTGATGTTAAACAAATAGATGAATATCCTTGTAAGCAGCTCTATGCAGGAGGCCCCTTGGTCTTTTCACTATCCTTAAACCAGGCACCCCATGCTCTACTCATTCCAGCCCTAGCACGCCTTTCAAATCTTTTGATCACCCAATACCTTGCCTAAACTCTTGGTTCTTTCCATGGATCAAAGAAGTAGAAATGAAGAATAAGTAATTAACAGATCTCTTCCCTAGCTTCCCCTTCAGTACTCTCATAAACAAGCTGTGTGAACAAGAGATCATCTAAAGAAAGATTCCAAGGAGTCGACAAGCCTGCACACAGTGAGGGATGGTGAGGATGCTGACCACCACCCCACCTCAATGATTAACTGACTTCCCTGTTCCCCTTTAAAAACTTTCATGGCCGAGCAGAATCTTCAGAGATGGTTACTGGGGACACTGAGTCCACCTTCTCCCCAGAAGGCCAGTATTCTGATTAAAAGCAACTTTACTTTCTACCAACATGTCCCTCTCTCTCTCGTATTGATTTTCAAGAGGCCAGCAGCTGGACCTGAATTTGGTAACATCCTACTCAATGGAGGCAGGAATGATTATTGGTAGAAAGGGAGGGAGAAGAGTTAATCCCTTTGGTCTTGTCAAGTCATCAACCCATGTGGAGCATTTAAATCCAGACAACTACTCCTAGAAAACTGGAAAGCAGGTTACTTCTCTACTTTAACCACCACTCTCCCATCTCCATCCCTGAGCATAAAGTAAAATATACAGTCCTTATTGATTTTCCATTTGTTTTGCTTTGAAGCAGGTACCTGAGGCTTGAGCAACTGCAAGGACAGAGTTGTCACCACTGAGAGAGCAGACACTTCTGGTGGAGCAAGTGTGGAGTGAGAGCTTAGAACTGAGTGGTGGACATGTTGAGGTATGGATTAGTCATCGAAGTGAAACATCAGGTGGTCTGTGGAGTTCCAACTCTGAGCAAAGTCTGGGGTAGAGATGAGTGTAATTGGAAAACAGAAGTGCACTGAGCACAGAGCCCTGTGACTGTGCTCCCTAAGAGGCAGGGCAAAGAGCAAACCAGGAAAGGAGACTGACAGCAATGCCCCTCACAGCACAGCTCCAGGGACCTGGGCATATTTTTGTTTAATAGTGCCACTTAGACCTGTGGCTGGTCTGAGAAAGTGTGACCAGTGAGGTAGAAAAACAAGAGAGCTTGACATCCTATAAGCCAAGCGGAAAAAGTTTCAAAGAGTAGAAAAGTATCAGCCATGAAAATAGAGAAGTATGATGAAGGCTGAGACCAGACCATCGTAGTTGGCATTGTAGGATGCACGCAATGACTTAGACAAGAGTGGTTCTCACCCATTAGTGGGAGAAAAATCCTGATTAGAATAAACTAAAGAGAGTTGGGAGAAGAGGAATTGGGGACTGGGATCATAGATCATTTTTAAAGTCTTTTTTTTTTTTTTTTTTTTTTGCAAAAGAGAGCAGAGAAACAGGGCAGTAACTGGTGAAGTGGGCCAAAAGAATTATTTTTTTTCTAATTATAGGATGGGACAAATAATGGAAATTTTTCCAACAAGGAAAGATTGGTGAAGTCAGGGGAGAGGAGAGAATTGCTAGAGTGATGTCTTTGAGTAAGCAAACACAGTACACGAATGAAGAGATTGCTTTAAATAGGAGCTCTACCTAGAGGAGACAGTCATAGGACTTTGGAACATTAGCAGGTTGGTAGATGGACATGGCGATGTGAATCTGGATCCTCTATGAGGTGTCACAGAATGAGTTCTGGAAGCAAAATTAAGCTGGAGTTTGGAATGCTGAATACTAGGGATCAACACTTACAGAAGGGAGAGGGAGGAAACAGGATTGTTTGGAAGAAAATTTCGTAGTACAGTTCATGCCTGGCAAAGCCTTAACCAACTCCAAAGACAGATTTGGATTTGTCCCTTGGTGTCTTTATGCTGCTGCCACCCTCTTCCCTCTAAACTGACATTGGATTGGGTTCCTCTGAAGGGTCTACGCTTGGGCTCTTGCTAGGAGCTGATTTCGGGCATATATCTGACAGCTCTCCCAACAGCTGGGGTAACGGCTTTTTTCTTGAAGGGGTGATACACCTCTATGTCCAACAAATAGAATCCTTTCCATTTTCTCAGAACAAAGAGGCAGGCAAAATACCCAGGAGAGGAAGGATAGTGAAATAGCAGGTGGGGGGAGTGGAGGGCTTGGAGATAGAGGAGAGGCATGAAATTGTCACCTAGGTGGAGACTAGTGAACGGTCTAGCGAAATATGGTGCACTTCCAGGCAGCCCTAAGGGTGCATTTTTAGGGAAAGTGCTGAGGACTTTCAAGTGATCCAGACAGCATGGTGGTTTGGTTTTCTCCAATCATGTTCAAGTATAAATGTGCAACTGCAGGAACAGAATGAGAAAGAGGAAGGAGAATTTTTCTTTTTAATCAGAGTATAATTGTTTTACAATGTTGTGTTAGTTTCTGCTGTAGAACAAAATGAATCAGCTATACGTATACATATATCCCCATATCCCCTCCCTCTTGTGTCTCCTTCCCACCCTCCATCCCACCCCTCTAGGTGGTCACAGAGCACCGAGCTGATCTCCCTGTGCTATGTGGCTGCTTCCCACTAGCTATCTATTTTACACATGGTAGTGTATATATGTCCATGCCACTCTCTCAGTTCGTCCCACCCTCTCCTTCCCACCCCACCTCCACCACGTCCACATGTCTGTCCTCTATGCCTGCATTTCTACTCCTGCCCTGGAAGTAGGTTCATTTGTACCATTTTTCTAGATTCCATATATATGTGTCAATATACAATATTTGTTTTTCTCTTTCTGACTTATTTCACTCTGTATAACAGACTCTAGGTTCATCCACATCACTACAAGTGACCCAATTTCACTTTTTATGGCTGAGTAATATTCCATTGTATATATGTACCACATCTTCTTTATCCATTCATCTGTCGATGGACCCTTAGGTTGTTTCCATGTCCTGGCTATTGTAAATAGAGCTGCAATGAACATTGTGGTACATGACTTTTTTTGAATTATGGTTTTCTCAGGGTATATGCCCAGTAGTGGGATTGCTGGGTCATATGGTAGTTCTATTTTTAGTTTTTTAAGGAAACTCCATACTGTTCTCCATAGTGGCTGTATCAATTTACATTCCCACCAGCAGTGCAAGAGGGTTCCCTTTTTCCCACACCCTCTCCAGCATTTATTGTTTCTAGATTTTTTGATGATGCCCATTCTGGTATGAGGTGATACCTCATTATGGTTTTGATTTGCATCTCTCTAATAATTAGTGATGTTGAGCATCTTTTCATGTGTTTGTTGGCCATCTGTATGTCTTCTTTGGAGAAATGTCTATTTAGGTCTTTAGAGGAAGGAGAATTGAGAAATCAGTTAATAGGGGCCAGATCACTGAGGGACTTGCAGGCCACTTAAGGGCCTTGTCTTTTTTCTCTGAGTGGGATGGGAAGCCATACTAGGGTTGTTTATCTTAATCCTTTTGACTTTGAAGAATAATATACACATATGGATTTGCTTAGAACATAAATGTACAGCCTAATAAATTATCACAAAGCGGTCACCCATATAACTGTATCTGGGGTGTGGCCAGAACTGCAGAAGGGCCCCCTTTTGCCCTTTCCCAATTATTATTCTTCCTCACTGTTAATCCATTTACTCTCTTGACATTTATAGTTAACTCCTTTCTTGCTATTTTTTTTCATTTTTAATATTTGTGTTATCAAAGTGTGTATCCCTAAAAACTAAAGGTTAGGTTAACTGGTTTTTACATTTCTTTTTTCATCTTTTCATAAATGGAATCAAACAATATACCCTTTTTGTGCCTGGCAGTTTTGCTCTACATTATGTTTTTGAGGTTCATTCACAGTGTTCATCTGAGGGTCATTCACAGTGTTCAGGCAACCACAGGATCAGACATAGGTTTGGTTTTTGGAAATTCCAACCTCGCAGCTAACAGGAGATAGTTTTGTGAAGGCAGTTGCCACTGTCTATTTCAGGATAAACATAGAAGTTTTCTTGGTCCTTACCCAGGTTGTAGGATTAGAATTTAAAGCCCTGGACTCAACTCTTTTTTTCTCCAATCTCTCCAATCAACGTAGAAGAATCACCTAATGCAAAGTCCTTCTTTATTTCCACAATAATGTTTTCTGTCAGCAGCTACTTGATCAGTTAAAACTTTGTCCTCCCTAGACACCAGCTGTTTAGTTACCACATATCATGGACTATTGTTCTGTTGCTCTTGTGTACCGGCAATTTTTGTCTTTGTAGAATGTTTTTAGACTTTTCAAACTTACCCAGGTTTCACTCCTCATCATAGTATGCCTGGAGAGAGCTTTGTAAAATGGAGACTGACAACTAAATTTGTTAAGGTGAAGATAGTTCCCCTTTCTTTTAGTGTAAGAGTGATTTCCTGTTCATGGTCTAAATTATAAATAAACTCCTTATTGGGCAGAAACAATGGGAAGACATTTTCTAAATGTCTAAGACCATTAAATATTTCTTCTCCTCCTGGCTGTAATTATTTGGAACTTTTGCCTATAAAACCATTTGAAATCCAACATTGTTTAGGTCAAATTTTTTTAAAATTGAATGTATCCATAGATATATTCTTGCAGGTATAAAAATTCTGTAAGACATCAAAGAGGCATTTTTATAGAATGAAATTTTAGTGTCATAATTCAGTGTCTCCCAATGTGGTCTGTGAGTACAGTCTTGGGGGTTCACAACTATTTTTTTTAAAGGGTTTGTGCATTATCAGATTTGAAAAAGATTTGTGTTATACGTGCTCCAAAGAAGGGAAAACCTTGAGAGAGACTCTCTCCAGCCCCTTTCTTTTTCTCTCTTTAAAAACAGGAGGAAAGCCACGGACCCTCAGTTCTCCCCCTTCCTAGAAAAATGTACATCTCACAGGTTTTTAGTAGGCTCTAGTACACTGCAGGGGGCAGGGGCGGTTTGGGAAGGGAGGGAAACCAGGTTAAGAACTACAGAGTCTATACTAAAGAACAGTGGTTTCCTAACCTAATACAAAATATTTAACATTACTTCCAGGCCCCAGGATCTTCTAATAAATTGTCTTCTTAGCAAGACCAGGTATCTCTGAGAAATGTGCCCCACCATGAATTTCTTCCAGCTATTATCTATGACACTGTTTCCAAAATGTGACCTGTAGAATAATGGAACAGGGAGAGGTTCACTGAAGAAAAATATGTGTAGGAAGTAATGCACTATGGAGTCCATATTTTAGATTGAACCGTATGAAATTGCCATTTTGTAGGCAATTTCATAGGGGTCAAACGGTATCAGAACGTATTAATAGAGTTAATGCCTACAGTTATTTTTTTCTGCCCTTAAATATTTTTCCACCAGAATTTTGCTAAACAGAATTTATTTTGAACTCATGGTGCTGCCAATAAATATACCAGGAATTACAGTTGGTCAAAAAGCAAGCTGGTGTTAAAGAAAATTAATCATTTGCTTTGAATGAACTGGCCACTAAGACAGCTGGCATACCTGGGGCTGACAGTGCCACGTGCTGAGATGGAGTACTGCAAGTGACGCAAGGTCAGGCAGGCATTTGGAGAGCACCCTCCTGTGTGTCACGGGACAACACGTGAAAGTTTTCAATAGCTGCCGCGATGGTTTTGCACGTCGCAGTGGCTATGGATAGTGAGAGCATATTAGAAGTTCATGTCTACCATCCAAACATTACAGACCACCACCATCTATATATCACATTTTAATAAGGGTTCTATGCTAATAGATTTTATTCCTTTGTATTTGTTTTATTACTGTTTGGGTCATATCTCTCGTTAGAGATAATGTTTATGCTCAATTTAAATAAAAAGCTTTTACCATATAAAGTCAGTTTGTTCTCTTTGGGGGCTGGTGTAATGCAATAACTATGAAATAAGCCAAAGTAATATTTATTCCCATTTCATCAACCTTATGAATAGAAATAAAAGGTACTGAGCAACTAAACTATGCATATCAATCAGGCTTTTTGTACTAGCCTTCAAATATATATATATAAGTATACATATTATATATATATAATTATTCATATTTTTTTATTGAACATGCGGAAGAAAATTTTTCCTCATTGGCTATTTTCATTATTTTACCATTTGATACACAACTGTGTACCTCATTTCCAGGACACTCAGTAATTGATCGTGTCTAATCCACTAATGATAACAAGTTAGGTACAGAGTGCACAGTCAAAGATGAGATGTAGGGCTTCCCTGGTGGCGCAGTGGTTGAGAGTCCGCCTGCCGATGCAGGGGACATGGGTTCGTGCCCCGGTCTGGGAGGATCCCACATGCCACGGAGCGGCTGGGCCCGTGAGCCATGGCCGCTGAGCCTGCGCGTCTGGAGCCTGTGCTCCGCAACGGAAGAGGCCACAGCAGTGAGAGGCCCACGTATCGCAAAAAAAAAAAAAAAAAAAAAGATGAGATGTAATTTCATTGCTGCTAGTAGCTCAAAACAAGTACTTTGGCCTGATAGGTGGTATTAAGAAGATATTTCTCAACTTTAATCTCAGGCGCAGTATAGTAATTGTTTCCATAGGGTTTTTTGGGGGATGGAACATAAATGCTACATAAATGTAGGATCTGACTAGGTCAGAATGTCAAGTAGAGAATGGCTTTCGGAATACTGGCAATTTATCTGCAGTGAAGGACACAAATGTGTACTGTTGTTTTACCCTGAATGTATTAAATCATAAATATAGTGCAGACTGTATTAAATCATAGTGTATCTGCAACATAACCTGACAATGATTTCTCATTTTTTTTATTTTCCAGCTTGCATTCTATTAAAAGTATCTAGTTTTAAAGTTACACCTGAGAGATTACTATTGGAATTAAATATGCAACGTCAGAATGAAGATTTTATAAACGCAAATTGTGTGAACATACAAAGTAATTCACTCTACAAAACGTTAATCTAGTTTTTAATTCTTTTCTTAAAAAGACCTAGTATTTAGCATTACTTATTTTCCCTAGCACATAAATACAGAAGTACAAGACTATTTATTCTGATGAGCTTGTGAAGATAGTGTGCTAAGTGTTTTCTCAGGTACCCCAGCCAAGCAGTGGGGGTGAGAGGTAAACACGTAACAAATTATTTCTCTTCCTCTGCTATGTTCCCTGACTTGGGTCATCATCTGGAGTGGGGAAGGATTGCCTTTTTCCACAATAGAAATCAACAACGGATGTTGTGTAAAATAACTGGTAGAAAGCATTAAGCCAGTTAATCATATTGCCTTAAAATGTTTAAATTCATAATATTGAATGCAAATGCCAATTATTGTTGAAATAGAATATATATAAATGACACAGTATGTCTGAGATTTTCTCTCTCCCCAAATCATTAAGAAAACTTGTCTGTAAAAAATACACTAAGATTTTTCACACCTGGGGATTTTAAATACCACTTCTTTTTTTATCAAATAGTTTAAAATTATAGTAGATTGGAACTCAGATTCTACTCATTTCTTATTCATCAAATGTCTTGAAATTTTAATATACTTAGTTTCACCAACTCCAAGCAAGGAAAAATAGCACAAAGGGAGTGAGGTGGAGGGCAGGGAGTAACAAATCAGAATGGGAGGGAAGAGGGGAAGAGAAAGAGGGAAAAGGAAGCATCCTGAAGTCAACGCCCACAAGAGTGGAGACCCTTGCACACAGGCCCCTGCCGGTGCATCCAACTAGTACTGATAATAGGGTCTACTAATCAGCTACACAGCAGAGATGGGTACATTTTAGGATTTAACTTTATGACTTGACCACAAGGCTTCTGAGAAATGTGTTTTGCTAAGTTTTGAAACTGTACCTCCTCTTCTAGGTCTAAGCAACCTTAACCCAGTTCTTTCAATATTTATTTCTAATATTGGACAAGTCATCCAATGACCATGGACCTATCTTTTCCATTAAAGAAAAAAAAGAGAAGAGTTACTCACCTTAATAAATATACTAGCCTAGGCCATAATTTAAATTTCATTTTGCCATATTTACAACTGTAGACATGCAAAAACATTATCTATAGTCAATCATGTGAATGTCAATATACTTTGTTATAGGAAAAGTCTTACATAAAAAATTCTCTATTTGAGGTGAGAAACGGTGTGTGAAGAACATTAAGTATTTACCTTTAGATCAGCTAGTAGATGATCTAGGGCCACATGATTTTAAAAGCAGCACTGCAAGATTAAGCTTGGGATGATGAAGGCTGTAATATTTCTCTCTTCCAAATGAAAGAGACAACTTGGTTCCTCCTCTTAAACTCCAAAGATGCATACAGCTGAAAAAAATACAACTCTGAGAACAAGTAAGATGCCAAGGATACAATTTAAGTAGCCAGTTTTATCTCTCTCTTCTTCCCTATCAACTCCCCACACCCTCACCACCACCCCAAACAGAACTCCCTTCAGTCCCTGAGTGAAGGGCCGAGAAGCTGGAGTAGATACATCTACCCTGAAATCTATACAGAGGAAATCCTGAGATTCATCACCTGCAGGTACCTGTTACAAGTGGTTTCCTAGGTCTCATCTCAGATATACTGAATTTGAATCTGGGGATAAAGTCCAAGAATGTGCACTTTTAACAAACCATCCAAAACTCAAGTGATTTTTGAAGTTTCAAAAGCCTTGAATTAAGTATAGAGAGGAAGGCAAGTTGGATCTAAGTGTTTAAGGTAGCAGCTTAATTGAAACCAGAAATCAAATGGTATGGTTCAGCTCTAAGTTTCTTCAGATATTAAATAACTACTGTCAAATATCTACCGACTACTTTTGGACAGAGGTCTAAAGATTTTCTAAATGCCATGGTGATTATAACAGCTTACTGATTTGCTGTAACTGGATGGCAACATCTCACTCTTCCCATTTTTATAAAGAAGTTTTGGGGTTTTCTTAGTGTTCTTAGATATAATCTCACGTAACTCTTACAATATTCCATCAACCAGAAGACTGTGCCATAATCTATGAAGGCAACTCCTAAAGAGAAGCTGCAGTAATGTTTCAAGAAAGAAATATAAAGCACAACATGATAAAGCCAAGGTACTACCAGAGCAAGAACCTCTCATCTTATTACCCAGTAACCCTGAAAAGAGTCTCCTCAGCCCACAGGGAGGCGAAGTGGGGTCTCGGTGCAACCAGAGTACAGGGGCTTGTGATACATTAGCAGATTACCCCAATGTGCATACAAGTACTATTTTGTAAGAGTGTCAAGGAACAGAAGATTGAAAAACACCAATTTAGTAGAAAGTGTTGGTCTGAAGATGAGAACTAGGTTTAACTCCTTGCCACCTCACTGGCAACCTTAGTGGCTTAACTTCCCTGGAGTCCCTAGTCAGGTTGCTCCCTACTTATTAAATTAGGACTAGTTTTGGCTATTCCCAAGGCCTCTTCTATCTCTCAAATTCTCTAATTTCCTTACGTTTATGTTTCATGAGTACATGAATCATGTAAAATAATACTCACTGGTCATTTAATTAAAAACTCTAAATTCAGTCTGTCGTTCAATAGATATTTATTAAGTACTTAGTCTGTGCCAGGCATCCGAGAATCTGGGAAACAGATATGGAAGACACAGTCTCCTAGTGTGGCAGTAAATACATGTTACTGTGAATAAATAACATATTTTATTGTGAATAATCCTTGTGTCTCTTTACGTGGTTAAACAGTAAAGCCTACTGGATCATGCCCAAATAATGGAAATTTGCATAGATAATGGAAAGCCTGCCTGTGCAAAATAAATAAATATTAACTTTAATTATAGACATGGCTTCTGCCAAGAGGTAAGGCTTTTCTTCTTCGTACCCTTCACTTACTTAAAAAAAAAAAAGTTAGGACATTTACGTTTATTAGTAAACTGCATTTACAATGAAAATCAATTTTCACAGTATAAGTTTATAAAAAATAGTTTATTTTAAAGACTCTCAATAGGACTTAACATCTTATTTTCAGATATACCAAAAACATAATCAATATGCTCAGTACATTTTAATCCATGATGAAAGTTGCTCCAGATCTATTATTATTAGATCTACACATACTGTTTAACTGGGTGGTGTTCAAAGTTTTAATACCACATAATTGGATCCCCCCCAAGTTTAATGTTAAATTTTCATGAATACAATTTCACAAAGATTACAATATATATCAACTTACAACTGAAGGAACCATTTAATAATTTACAATGTTTTAAAAATCTAGCTACATAATCTCTTTAAAAAAAAAATCCTTCCTATATATATGTGTGTGTGCGTGTGTGTGTATATATATATATATATATAAAGTCCACATTTCTCAGGAAATGCATACATCCACCTAATAGTAAGGACCAAAATGAGAAGCATTACTATCTATAGAAGAGGAGGGGGGAGGCAGAGGTGGGGGGGGCGGAGGTGGGGGGAGGGAGTACGGTAGGGGAATTAACTGGTGAGGCGCCACAGTAGGGGCAGCCCAGCCCATGTTTGCAGGTGCAGGCAGCGGGGGTGGTGGAGGGGGAGGGAGTGAGAAGTTACGCATGTCAAACCCGGGAGGAGGGAAGGGATACTGTGGCATCATAGGGCCATCCTGTCTCTGGGGTGGAAATCCTGAAGTCTCCTGAGATATCATGTGCTCTGAGTTATAAAACTGTGGAGGTGGGGGCCTGCCAGGACAAGACCGAGGATATCTGCCCCAGGAAAACCCTCGTGTGAATTCTCTGCTGTGATATCCTTTTGAAGGCTCTGAAGCAGAGTTATGAACATTCCAATTCTGATGTACTTCTGCAAACTCTTCACCTTTGGGGAAAAAAGCATAAAAACAAAATTAAAATTAACTTTAATATATCAAAAAACACTGTTTAGGGGCTTCCCTGGTGGCACAGTGGTTGAGAATCTGCCTGCTAATGCAGGGGACACGGGTTCGAGCCCTGGTCTGGGAAGATCCCACATGCTGCAGAGCAACTGGGCCCATGAGCCGCAACTACTGAGCCTGCGCGTCTGGAGCCTGTGCTCCGCAACAAGAGAGGCCGCGATAGTGAAGAGGCCCACGCACCGCGATGAAGAGTGGTCCCCGCTTGCTGCAACTAGAGAAAGCCCTCGCACAGAAATGAAGACCCAACGCAGCCAAAAAATAAAATATAAAAATAAATTTAAAAATAAATAATAAAAGAATACCGCTAGAGGCTTCTATGCCCCTAGTAAGAAAGAACAAAAAAACACTGTTTAAAATTTCAATAATGTCTTCTTTAACTTCCAGTATACCTTACAGTAATTACAGTTTTATAAGGCTTAAAATTATCAATTTTAAATGAATCCAAAAGGCTAGAGATCAGGAAACGGAAAGCAAGACAAAACTTTGAGACAATAACCAGTTGATTTCAGCCAAACACCACAGAGAAAACTGGACAGGAACCTCACTCACACTCTCAAAGGCTGCGTAAGGGGCCTGGCTAGCCCTCCCAACCAGGGTGGTCAGAAGAGGCTGAGCAGGGAGCCAGTTCCCAGCCTCCCCTCAAAGACAGTGGAGACCTCATGGGGAACCTGGACTTGCATTTCCAAGAGCAGTAACACAGTGTTCCTCCACTTCCTGTACTTGGGGTGGAGTCAGAGAAAACCTAGGAGAGCCAGGACTTTCATCAGTGCTCAGCATAACGAGGCCATCCCCCATGGTGTCAGGAGCAGTAACGTGGCACTCTTACCCCCACCAGACACAAAAGGAGGCCTGCCCGGAAGCACTCTTACCCCCACCAGACACAAGAGGAGGCCTGCCCGTATGCAGCAGTAATGATTCACCCCTGGCTTCAGATGTCAACAGAAGTTATAAACAAAAGCTTAACTCCTATCCCCACCTGGTAGTAATAATAATAACGCAACCTCCCTCCTTTCCCCGCCAGAACAGTTTTAAAAACAAAAACAGCATAATAACTAATATGTCCACGTTTCAATTAAAAACCACTCATCATACCTAGAACCACAAAGATTTGAAACTCAATGAAAAAGGAAAACTAATTGAGGCCAACATCAAGAAGACAAAGATAGATGTTAGAATTATCAGAGAAATGTTTTTAAGTAGTCATCATAAAAACACTTCAATAAAAAATTAGGAACACACTGAAACAAGTAAAAAATAGAAAGCCTCAGCAAAAAAATACAAAGAAGAAAAATAAATTTCAGAACTGAAAATTTAATAATCAAAATTAAAAACTGAAGGGAGCGTTCAACAGTAGAATGAAGGGACAGAAGAAAGAAGATAGAACAACGAAAAGTATCTAGTCTGAAAAGAAGAAAGGAAATAAACTGGGGAAACAATGAAGAGAGAGCTTCAGGGATCTGTGGGACTATAACAAAATAACTAATATTTACATCTTCAGAATCCTAAAAGGAAAGGAGAAGAAAAATGAGGGAGAAGATGTACTTCAAGAAATAATGACTGAACACTTCTCAAATTTGGCAAAAGACATAAACCCACAGATTCAAAAAGCTAAATGGATCTCAGTCAGGATAAACCCAAAGAAGTCTACACCAAGAAACATCACAAACTTTTAAAAACTAAAAACAAAGAAAGAAGATGAAAGCAGAGGAAAAGAGAAATGATACCTTACCCACATGAAAAAAACAATTTGAGTGACAGTAGATGTCTCATCAGAAACCATGGAGGCCAGAAAGAAGTGGCACAACATTTTTCAAGTGCTAAAAGAAAACTGGCAATCTAGAATTCTATACTGAGTGAAAACATCCTCAGGAAAAAGGGAAATCAAAGACTTTCTCAGACGAAGAAAAGCTAAGAATTTATCTCCAGCAGACGTACCCTAAATTAGAATGACTAAAGCAAGTTCTCTAAACAGAAACAATAAAAGAAAAGACCGTAAGACATCCGGAAGGAAAGAAGAACACAGTAAGCAAAAACAGGAGTAAATACAAGAGAATTTCCTTCTGTGACTGAGTCTTCTAAATTTTGTTTGATGGCTGGAACAAAAATTATAACCACTAATGTGATTCTTATTGTATAGGAAACATTAAAGCAATTTATATTATTAACAAGGGAAAATAAAGGGACATATAGAGAGGCAAGGTTTCTACACTGCACTCAGACTGGTAAAATGACAACAGCAGATTGTGATAACTTATGTATATAAAATTTAAGACCTAAAGCAACCATTGAAAGAAAACCATACTAACTGATACAATCCACACCACAGATAAATGCAAATGGAATTCTAAAAAATGTTACAGTAACCACAAGCAGGCAGAAAAAAGACAACAGAGAAATAAAAACTAGAGAGAATACAGAAAAACACAGACTTCCGGGTAAGATGGCGGAAGAGTAAGACGCGGAGATCACCTTCCTCCCCACAGATACACCAGAAATACAGCTACACGTGCAACAACTCCTACAGAACAACTACTGAACGCTGGCAGAAGACCCCAGACCTCCCAAAAGGCAAGAAACTCCCCACATACCTGGGTAGGGCAAAGCAGAGAGATTCCCGCAGAGAGGAGCGGTGCCGAGCGGCACTCACCAGCCCGAGAGGCTTGTCTGCTCCCCCGCCAGGGCGGGCGGCGCTGGAGCTGAGGCTCGGGCTTCGGTCAGAGCGCAGGGAGAGGACTGGGACTGGCGGCGAGAACTCAGCCTGAAGGGGGCTAATGTGCCACAGCTAGCCGGGAGGGAGTGCGGGAAAACTCTGGAGCTGCCGAAGAGGCAGGAGACTTTTTCTTCCCTCTTGGTTTCCTGGTGCGCGAGGAGAGGGGATTAAGAGCGCCGCGTAAAGGAGCTCCAGAGACGGGCGCGAGTCGCGGCTGAAAGCGCGGAGCCCAGAGACGGGCGTGGGACGCTGGGGCTGCTGCTGCCGCCGCCAAGAAGCCTGTGTGCGAGCGCAGGACACTGTCCACACCGCCCTTCCGGGAGCCTGTGCAGCCTGCCACTGCCGGGGTCCCGGGATCCAGGGGCGGCTTCCCTGGGAGAACGCACGGCGCGCCCCGGGCTGGTGCAACATCACGCCGACCTCTGCCGCCGCAGGCACGCCCCGCACTCCGTGCCCCTCCCGTGCCCCTCCCTCCCGCCCGGCCTGAGTGAGCCAGAGTCCCCGAAGAGGCTGCTCCTTTAACCCTGTCCTGTCTGAGCGAAGAACAGACGCCCTCCGGCGACCTACACGCAGAGGCGGGGCCAAATCCAAAGCTGAGACCCAGGAGCTGTGAGAACAAAGAAGAGAAAGGGAAACCTCTCCCAGCAGCCTCAGAAGCAGCGGATTAAAGCTCCACAATCAACTTCATGTACCCTGCATCTGTGGAATACATGAATAGACAACAAATCATCCCAAATTGAGGAGCCAGGAGTCAGTGCTGTGCCTCTGAGGTGGGAGAGCGAACTTCAGGACACTGGTCCACAAGAGACCTCCCAGCTCCACATAATATCAAACGGCGAAAATCTTCCAGAGATCTCCATCTCAACACCAGCACCCAGCTTCACTCAACGACCAGCAAGCTACAGTGCTGGACACCCTATGCCAAACAACTAGCAAGACAGGAACACAACACCACCCATTAGCAGAGAGGCTGCCTCAAATCATAAAAAGTCCGCAAACACCCCAAAACACACCACCAGACGTGGACCTGCCCACCAGAAAGACAAGATCCAGCCTCATCCACCAGAACACAGGCAGTAGTCCCCTCCACCAAGAAGCCTACACAACCCACTAAACCAACCTTAGCCACTGGGGACAGACACCAAAAACAACGGGAACTACGAACCTGCAGCCTGCAAAGAGGAGACCCCAAACACAGTAACATAAGCAAAATGAGAAGACAGAAAAACACACAGCAGGAGAAGGAGCAAGATAAAAACCCACCAGACCTAACAAATGAAGAGGTAATAGGCAGTCTATCTGAAAAAGAATTCAGAATAATGATGGTAAAGATGATCCAAAATCTTGGAAATAGAATAGACAAAATGCAAGAAACAGTTAACAAGGACCTAGAAGAACTAAAGACGAATCAAGCATCGATTAAAAACACAATAAATGAAATAAAAAATACTCTAGATGGGATCAATAGCAGAATAACTGAGGCAGAAGAACGGATAAGTGAGGTGGAAGATAAAATAGTGGAAATAACTGCTGCACAGCAAAATAAAGAAAAAAGAATGAAAAGAACAGAGGACAGTCTCAGAGACCTCTGGGACAACATTAAACGCACCAACATTCGAATTATAGGGGTTCCAGAAGAAGAAGAGAAAAAGAAAGGGACTGAGAAAATATTTGAAGAGATTATAGTTGAAAACTTCCCTAATATGGGAAAGGAAATAGTTAATCAAGTCCAGGAGGCACAGAGAGTCCCATACAGAATAAATCCAAGGAGAAATACACCAAGACACATATTAATCAAACTGTCAAAAATTAAACACAAAGAAATCATATTAAAAGCAGCAAGGCAAAAACAACAAATAACACACAAGGGAATCCCCATCAGGATAACAGCTGATCTCTCAGCAGAAACTCTACAAGCCAGAAGGGAGTGGCAGGACATACTTAAAGTGATGAAGGAGAAAAACCTGCAACCAAGATTACTCTACCCAGCAAGGATCTCATTCAGATTTGATGGAGAAATTAAAACGTTTACAGACAAGCAAAAGCTGAGAGAGTTCAGCACCACCAAACCAGCTTTACAACAAATGCTAAAGGAACTTCTCTAGGCAAGAAACACAACAGAAGGAAAAGAACTACAATAACGAACCCAAAACAATTAAGAAAATGGGAATAGGAACATACATATCAATAATTACCTTAAATGTAAATGGACTAAATGCTCCCACCAAAAGACACAGACTGGCTGAATGGATACAAAAACAAGACCCATATATATGCTGTCTACAAGAGACCCACTTCAGACCTAGAGATACATACAGACTGAAAGTAAGGGGATGGAAAAAGATATTCCATGCAAATGGAAACCAAAAGAAAGCTGGAGTAGCAATTCTCATATCAGACAAAATAGACTTTAAAATAAAGACTACTAGAAGAGACAAAGAAGGACACTACATAATGATCAAGGGATCAATCCAAGAAGAAGATATAACAATTGTAAATATTTATGCACCAAACATAGGAGCACCTCAATACATAAGGGAAATATTAACAGCCATAAAAGGAGAAATCGACAGTAACACAATCATAGTAGGGGACTTTAACACCCCACTTTCACCAATGGACAGGTCATCCAAAATGAAAATAAATAAGGAAACACAAGCTTTAAATGATACATTAAACAAGATGGACTTAATTGATATTTATAGGACATTCCATCCAAAAACAACAGAATACACATTTTTCTCAAGTGCTCATGGAACATTCTCCAGGATAGATCATATCTTGGGTCACAAATCAAGCCTTGGTAAATTTAAGAAAATTGAAATTGTATCAAGTATCTTTTCCGACCACAATGCTATGAGACTAGATATCAATTACAGGAAAAAAGCTGTAAAACATACAAACACATGGAAGCTAAACAATACACTACTTAATAACGAAGTGATCACTGAAGAAATCAAAGAGGAAATTAAAAAATACCTAGAAACAAATGACAATGGAGACACGACGACCCAAAACCTATGGGATGCAGCAAAAGCAGTTCTAAGAGGGAAGTTTATGGCAATACAATCACACCTTAAGAAACAGGAAATATCTCGAATAAACAACCTAACCTTGCACCTAAAGCAATTAGAGAAAGAAGAACAAAAACATCCCAAAGTTAGCAGAAGGAAAGAAATCATAAAAATCAGATCAGAAATAAATGAAAAAGAAATGAAGGAAACGATAGCAAAGATCAATAAAACTAAAAGCTGGTTCTTTGAGAAGATAAACAAAATTGATAAACCATTAGCCAGACTCATCAAGAAAAAAAGGGAGAAGACTCAAATCAATAGAATTAGAAATGAAAAAGGAGAAGTAACAACTGACACTGCAGAAATACAAAAGATCATGAGAGATTACTATAAGCAACTCTATGCCAATAAAATGGACAACCTGGAAGAAATGGACAAATTCTTAGAAATGCACAACCTGCCAAGACTGACTCAGGAAGAAATAGAAAATATGAATAGACCAATCACAAGCACTGAAATTGAAACTGTGATTAAAAATCTTCCAACAAACAAAAGCCCAGGACCAGATGGCTTCACAGGCGAATTCTATCAAGCATTTAGAGAAGAGCTAACACCTATCCTTCTCAAACTCTTCCAAAATATAGCAGAGGGAGGAACACTCCCAAACTCATTCTACGAGGCCACCATCACCTTGATACCAAAACCAGACAAGGATGTCACAAAGAAAGAAAACTACAGGCCAATATCACTGATGAACATAGATGCAAAAATCCTCAACAAAATACTAGCAAACAGAATCCAACAGCACATTAAAAGGATCATACACCATGATCAAGTGGGGTTTATTCCAGGAATGCAAGGATTCTTCAATATACGCAAATCAATCAATGTGATACACCATATTAACAAGTTGAAGGAGAAAAACCATATGATCATCTCAATAGATGCAGAGAAAGCTTTTGACAAAATTCAACACCCATTTATGATAAAAACCCTGCAGAAAGTAGGCATAGAGGGAACTTTCCTCAACATAATAAAGGCCATATATGACAAACCCACAGCCAGCATCGTCCTCAATGGTGAAAAACTGAAACCATTTCCACTAAGATCAGGAACAAGACAAGGTTGCCCACTCTCACCACTCTTATTCAACATAGTTTTGGAAGTTTTAGCCACAGCAATCAGAGAAGAAAAGGAAATAAAAGGAATCCAAATGGGAAAAGAAGAAGTAAAGCTGTCACTGTTTGCAGATGACATGATACTATACATAGAGAATCCTAAAGATGCTACCAGAAAACTACTAGAGCTAATCAATGAATTTGGTAAAGTTGCAGGATACAAAATTAATGCACAGAAATCTCTGGCATTCCTATATACTAATGATGAAAAATCTGAAAGTGAAATCAAGGAAACACTCCCATTTACCATTGCAACAAAAAGAATAAAATATCTAGGAATAAACCTACCTAAGGAGACAAAAGACCTGTATGCAGAAAATTATAAGACATTGATGAAAGAAATTAAAGATGATACAAATAGATGGAGAGATGTACCATGTTCTTGGATTGGAAGAATCAACATTGTGAAAATGACTCTACTACCCAAAGCAATCTACAGATTCAATGCAATACCTATCAAACTACCAATGGCATTTTTCACAGAACTAGAACAAAAAATTTCACAATTTGTATGGAAACACAAAAGACCCCGAATAGCCAAAGCAATCTTGAGAACAAAAAATGGAGCTGGAGGAATCAGGCTCCCTGACTTCAGACTATACTACAAAGCTACAGTAATCAAGACAGTATGGTACTGGCACAAAAACAGAAAGATAGATCAATGGAACAGGATAGAAAGCCCAGAGATAAACCCACGGACATATGGTCACCTTATCTTTGATAAAGGAGGCAGGAATGTACAGTGGAGAAAGGACAGTCTCTTCAATAAGTGGTGCTGGGAAAACTGGACAGGGACATGTAAAAGTATGAGATTAGATCACTCCCTAACACCATACACAAAAATTAGCTCAAAATGGATTAAAGACCTAAATGTAAGGCCAGACACTATCAAACTCCTAGAGGAAAACATAGGCAGAACACTCTATGACATAAATCACAGCAAGATCCTTTCTGACCCATCTCCTAGAGAAATGGAAATAAAGACAAAAATAAACACATGGGACCTAATGAAACTTAAAAGCTTTTGCACAGCAAAGGAAACCATAAACAAGACCAAAAGACAACCCTCAGAATGGGAGAAAATATTTGCAAATGAAGCAACTGACAAAGGATTAATCTCCAAAATTTATAAGCAGCTCATGCAGCTCAATAGCAAAAAAACAAACAACCCAATCCAAAAATGGGCAGAAGACCTAAATAGACATTTCTCCACAGAAGATATACAGACAGCCAACAAACACATGAAAGGATGCTCAACATCTTTACTCATTAGAGAAATGCAAATCAAAACTACAATGAGATATCATCTCACACCAGTCAGAATGGCCATCATCAAAAAATCTAGAAACAATAAATGCTGGAGAGGGTGTGGAAAAAAGGGAACACTCTTGCACTGCTGGTGGGAATGTGAATTGGTACAGCCACTATGGAGAACAGTATGGAGGTTCCTTAAAAAACTACAAATAGATCTACCATATGACCCAGCAATCCCACTACTGGGCATATACCCTGAGAAAACCATAATTCAAAAAGAGACATGTACCAAAATGTTCATAGCAGCCCTATTTACAATAGCCCGGAGATGGAAACAACCTAAGTGTCCATCATCGGATGAATGGATAAAGAAGATGTGGCACATATATACAATGGAATATTACTCAGCCATAAAAAGAAATGAAATTGAGCTATTTGTAATGAGGTGGATGGACCTAGAGTCTGTCATACAGAGTGAAGTAAGTCAGAAAGAGAAAGACAAATACTGTATGCTGACACATATATATGGAATTTAAGAAAAAAATGTCATCAAGAACATAGGGGTAAGACAGGAATAAAGACACAGACCTACTAGAGCATGGACTTGAGGATATGGGGAGGGGGAAGGGTAAGCTGTGACAAAGTGAAAGAGCGGCATGGACATATATACACTACCAAATGTAAGGTAGAGAGCTAGTGGGAAGCAGCCGCATAGCACAGGGAGATCAGCTCGGTTCTTTGTGACCGCCTGGAGGGGTGGGATAGGGAGGGTGGGCGGGAGACGCAAAAGGGAGGGGATATGGGAACATATGTATATGTATAACTGATTAAATTTGTAAAATAAAAAAAAATTAAAAAAAAAAAAAAAAAAAAAAAAAAAAAAAGAAAAACACAGATTTAAGGCCCTAACATATCAATAATTACATTAAATATAAATGGTCTAAATATACCAATTAAAACACAGAAGTTGGCAGAGTGGATTACAAAACATAACTACAATCTACAAGAAACATTTCAGATGATCCAGTCATGTTGAAAGTAAAAGGATGGAACATGCTACAATATGCAAACATTAATCAAAAGAAAGAAGGATTATATACATTAATAGCAGATAAAACAGGCTTCAGAGCAAAGACTGGGACATTTTATAATGATAAAGGGGTCATCTACCAAGAAAATATAGTAATCCTAAATATGCATGCCCCAACCACATTCTCTCTCTCAACAACTGACAAAACAGCTATACAGAAAATCACTAAGGCTAGAGAAAATTTCAATACCACCATCAACTAACAAGATCTAATTGACATTTATAGAACACTCCACCACACAACAGCAAAATACACATTACTTTCAACTGCCCAAAATCATATTCCTAGATAGAGCATATTCAATAAAACTTTTTAAAAAATGTAGAATTGAAATCATACAGATTGTGTTCTCAACCCACAATGGAATCAAAAATAGAAATCAATAACAGAAAGATTACAGAAAAATCTCCAAACACTTGGAAAGTAAATAATACTCTTCTAAATAATCCATTGGTCAAAGAGGATGTCGCAAGGTAAATAAAAACAAACAAAGGAACATTAAGCTAAATCACAATAAATAAAACACACCAAAATCTGTGGAACAAGTTTAAGCAGTAAAGTCTTAAATAAATAAGCTCCCACCTCAAGAACCTAGAAAAACCAGAACAAAATAAACCCAAAGCAAGCAGCAGAAAGTTAATGATAAAGAGCTGAAAGAATGAAACTGCAAATAGAAAAATAAAGAAAATTAAATGACATAAAGAACCGGCTCTGTGAAAAAGCAACATAATTGGCAATCCTCTAGGCAAAACTGACAAAGAAATAGAAGACACAAACGATCAATATCAGGAAAGACATCAAAAGGATGTTAAGGCAATATTGTAAACAACTCTACACATATTACTTGACAAATTAGATGAAATGGACCAATTCCTTGAAAAACACAACCTACTATAATCTATCCAATGTGAAAAAGATATCACTATTAAGGAAATTGAACTTGTAATTAAAAGTCTCCCAAAAAAAGATAACTCCAGGCTGAGGTGATTCACTGGAGACTTTTTACCAAACATTTAAACAATTAACACCAAATCTACAAAATGTTTTCAAAAAAATAATAATAAAAAAAATTCCCAAGTCATTTTATGAAGCTAGTAGAAATCTTCTGCTGACATCAAAACCAGGTAAAAAAAAAATGAGAGGGACAGAGAGAGAGAGAGAGAGAGAGAGAGAGAGAGAGGGAGAAAAAGAAAGAAAGAAAGAGAGAGAGAAAGAGAGGAGAGAGAGAGAGAGGGAGAAAAAGAAAGTAAGAAAGAAAGAAAGAGGAAAGAAAGAAAAAAAGAAAAGAAAGAAAGAAAAGGAAGGAAGGAAGGAAGGAAGGAAGAGAAAGAAAGACCAATATTCCTCATGAATATAAACATAAAAATCCTTATCAAAATATGAGCAAAATTCAACAACATATACAAAGCACGGTTTATTCCCATGATGCTCATTCAATATTCTAAAACCAATGTAATCTACTTTATTAACAAGGTAATGAAAAGGTCATGTGATCTTATCAATGCAGAAAAACAATTGTCAGAATTTAAAATTTTGACAAAATTCATGATTATGAAAAAAAGCTCAGGGAAAACAGAACTAGACAGAAACTTCCTCAACTTGATAAAGGACATCTACAGTACCCCTACACCTAACATTATACTTAATAGTGAAAGACTGAATGTTTTCTTCTATGACCAGGAACAAAACATATTTACTCAATATAGTGCCACAAGTTATAGATAGTAATGGTGAGAAACAGAGCTAAATATGCATACAGACTGGGGGGGGGGGCATTGTTCTTATCTGCCATTGACATAATTGTCTACATTGAAAATCTCAAGGGAGAAACTCCTAGAACTAGTGAGTTCAGCAAGCTCACAAGACACAAGCTAAACATACAAACAGTAATTGTATTTCTGTATTCTAGAAATGAACACACGAACACGAATTTTAAAATGCAACACCATTTACAATGATTCCTAAAAAATGAAATACTCAGGTGTATATCTAACAAAAAAATGTACAGGACTCGCATTCTGAAAACTACATAATGTTGGTGAAAGAAATTAAAGAGATCTAAATTAATGGTGATGTATACCATGTTTGTGGAATGGAAGACTCAATACAGTTAAGATGTCAATTCTCTCCAAACCAACATACAGGTTTAACCCAATTCCTATCAAAATCCTGGCAAGACTTTGTCAATATAGGGAAGTTTATTCTCAAATTCATATGGAAAGGCAAAGGAACTAAAATAGCTAAAATAATTTTGAAAAGTTTCAGAAAAAAAAAGAGAAAATCTTTAGGATGTAGGTCTAGGAAAGAAATTCTCAGACTCTATAAAAGCAAAGCAGATAAACTGGGCTTCATCAAAATAAAAAATTTTTGTTCTTCAAAAGATCCTTTTATGAGGATGAAAACACAAGCTATAGACTGGAAGAAATTATGTACAAACTTTCATAACTCAAGAGTAAAACACAGAAATACAATTAGAAAATGGGCAAAAGACATGAACAAATACATCATTGAAGAGATACACAGATAGCAAATGAGCTCATGGAAAGCTGTTCAATATCATTAGCCATTAGGAAAATACAAGTTAAAAATCACAATTACATATCATTACATACCTATCAGAATGGCTAAAATAAAAAATAATGACAATACCAAATGCTAGTGAGAATGCAGACAAACTGGGCCACTCATACATACACTGGTGATAGGAACATAAAGTGGTAAAGCCACACGAAAAACAGTATGGCAGTTTCTCAAGAAACTAAACATGCAACTACAGTGGACCCTTTAAATAACATGTGTTTGAGCTGCACAGGTCCACTTATAAGCAGATTTTTCTCAATAAATACATACTATACTATCCAGGGTTGGCTGAATCCACAGATGCATAACTGTGGATACAGAGGACCAACTATAAGTTATACACAGATTTTCAACTACATTGGGGTGTGTGTGTGTCAGTGCCCCTGACTCCAAAGTTGTCCACTTGCAATGGTACCATATAACCCAACTGTACTCTTGGACATTTATCCCAGAAAAATGTGAAAATCTGTGTTCACATAAAAATCTGTGCACAAACGTATAAAGCAGCTTTCTTCATAAAACCCCAAACTGTAAACAACCCAAATGTCTTTCACTGGATGCATGGTTAAACCACCTGTGGTATATTCACACCACAGAATATTACCCTGGAATGAAAAGAAACTTGATACATACAACAATCTAGATGATTTCCAGAAAATGGTGCTCAGTGACAAAACCCAATCACTAATTTATATAACCATCCTTGACAGGACAAAATATATCACAGAAATGGCCCACAGATCAGTGGCTGTCAGGAGCTGAGGAAGAGGGAAGTGGATGTGGATATAAAAAGGCAACATGAAGACTTTCTTCTGTGATTGCATTATGTCAACAGGAAATAAAACACCTTGACTTTAGCTTAAGCACCACATCATTTAATTCTAAAAATGAAAGCAAACAGCTTTCTAAAAAAAAAAAAAAGAAAAGAAAAAAAGTACTGATGAGTACAAATGATTCTACCAAGGCTTAGTTTGCCTTTTACCCCTAGGAGCCATTTTTACATCCATGAGCCTGAAAAACCACCGATGAATATCCCCTGTGACTCTCCCACCACATCGCATGCTGTGTGTAATGCCTCCAATGCTAGCCAGATGCCAGAGCATAAAGAGAAGACCCCCAGATGTTTCCCTCAGTTTTATTACTGAGGAACTTATATAGATGTAAATGAAGATGAAAAAATGACTATATATTACATTTAACTCACCTGGTTCATTAAATTCAGATCTGAATTTCTTGCGGCCTTGAATCTGAGATTTTTTTCTCTGTTTGGCTTCTTTTTCCTTTTCATCATCACTGAAATCTAAGGCCTTGCACAGAAAAATAGATTTATGTCACATGCATTTACCAATTCAATGGTATATATTTAACAGTGACCCTGACAGAAAAGTTACCCTTTTCAATACTTAATATTTACCAGTAATATTCAAATCAGATATGATAGAAAAATATTTTCTGATAAATGCCTAATGACTCTAACACAGAAGATGAGTACTGAAGATTTTTTTATATTGTTTTGTTTTGAATTCCTAGGAAGTTTCAGATAGGTAACTTTAAAATGCTGATCTTAAACACCCTTCAGATACGAGTATTCCCTAGCTAGAAATCTGACTGCCAGCTTAGAGTCACGATTCATCAGAGTGCCAGCTGCCAACCAATTCGAAAGACAGGAGTAGTGAGGAATAAGCAAATACATAAATTATCAGATCTAATATAAAAATGGAAGTGAATGTTATACCCTTCATCATTCAAAAATTTACACACACCCATTATATGCCAGGCACTGTTTTAAACACTTTATAGGGATTAATTATTTTAATAATACAATGTGAGGTATAGTAAGGGATATAAATAAATAATAAGGCAAAGTAAGGGTGGGGAAAATCACTAGGATGCTCTTTGGATAGGACCGTAGGAAAAGTCTTTGATAAGTAGATACATGAATGACTCAACTTCCAAGAAGAAATCATTTTAAATTACAAGAGGGAAAATTCAGATGTCACTAAGAATTGGGATCCACTGTTACCAAAAACCAAGACCTGTTAGCTATGTATAACTTCTATGATTTCTTGGAATTCAGGTGTTTTACTATCTTATTAATTTCAGAAAATAATTACTATGTTTTGTTAAAAAATACAAAAGCAGGGTCACTGTGTATACATGTCTTCCCTAATTAAAAGGAAGAAATAAAATACATATGAAAGGTTCTGTATGGGATTTTCAGTATGATCTTGCTGAAATATATTCTAGATTGAATCTTCCATGAACCAAGAGTTGATCTGCCTCAGAATCTATAATCAAATTCAAAAACATCAACTAATTTTAGTACCTTGAAACACATGATCTTCTATTACTGATCTTTAATGTACTAAAAATTTTAAGCTCATGTTAGATTTGGTATTGAGCCAGACACTAGAAAGTACTGAGATCAGATGGAAGACACTGCTTTCTCTGAAACGGTTCAAATGAGAAAACAGATAAATAAGCCAATAAACAAGTGCTATGACAGTGCTCTGGGATTATGGGGCTACAGAAAGAGGAAAGAGGGCAAGGAAGACTTGATACAGGAGACCCAGGATGAATCTCTGATGATGAGTCAGCAATGAACAAGGGGAAGGAAGCTTTTGGTGGGTGGGGGATACGTGCAAAGGCACCATATATTAGAGAAGTACAAATGGTTCTCTAAGGCAAAGCGAAAGCTTCTTACACAGCAAACTTTGAGATGATGAAATTGGAGAAGTTAATAAAGACCCTTATGGGGCCAGTTTAAATAATTGGGCATTATCCTAAAAAGCAGGAGGACACCATTGTAAAGCAATTATACTCTAATAAAGATGTTAAGAAAAAAAAAAAAGCAGGAGGGAGGTATTAAAGGATCTTAGCTGGCAATAGTTTATTTTAGAGCGACTACTTTGGCAATATTTTGCTACCACCTCACAAAATCAGAGAAAAATTCACATTTTTCTTATAAATTAAATTTGCATTCACTGAACACATTTATTCAACTCAAATTATGTATTCATGTTAGAAACGGATGTGGAGATGAGTAAGATGTATTCACTATTATGCTCCTTTATCCCAGTTCAGTATTTCCTATTTTCAGGGCATGATTTTTTTTTTTAAGTTCAAACCCCGCAAATTCCAAATTCTAGTCTACAATTAAGACCAGGCAATAATCCTATACTACAAAATCTGATCATTATAAAATTTAGAATCTCAGAGTTTCTCATATTACGGAAATAGAGACATCCAGTCGACTACTTGGAGAAAACAATTCCCATGAACTATGTTGTGATTTAATTTTAAAATTAACCCAATCAAACCAATTTTATAAACTATTAACAATTCCATAATTAACAACTTTAATGCTTAGGTCTAAAACAACAGGGATGTATTAGAATATCTGGATTTCACAAGAAATATGTTTCAAGACCTTTGTGAATCCCCAAATACTTTTAAGATGTCCTGAACATAACTAAGAACATTAAGTGAATCTTCAGGGTCTTAGTGGAAATCACATGTACACATGACACAAATCAGAAAACATAATCCCATGGCAGTGTGGATACTAAACTAGGACTGCTCACTGATTAAGTGACTATGTAAGTGGGCACTCCCTGACTCATGCTCCAGCAAAATCAGAAATTAACATAGACCATGAACCTTCAGCACTGTTTGAGACCATCTAAAATGACCAAAATTGAATCTAAAATACCAAGAATTTACAAAACTGAGCAACTTCATCAGAACTACTGAGCACATTTAAAAACTCCCACTTATAATAATTACAATTTTTCTTTTATACTGTATAAATTCACACTATTTTAATAAATGTATAACTCACTGCTGTAATTTTCGTATTTTAATAACTTGAAGACCATATATATCAAGCTACTTTGAGACATAAAAATAGTCTTGCTGGCATGGATTTAAGAAAGAAATACAAGAACACTCTTTTTAGGGAGGTAATTATACTGTAAAAGATGGAGAAGTAGGTAGACTGTAATGATTTTGTACCTCCAAAAGAAAGGCAGCTTATTAAAAGCACCATCAGTAAATGTGATGGTGTATAATCACGTCCCATATGGTGAACTTACTAAAGAAAAAAACTTTTTTTTAATAATGACAATTCTGCCTTTGCCAGGCCTCAACGAAATTGATAAAAATAGGACATTTTCAGGAAAATGATATGCTGATAATTATTAAAATGTGACTGAAAACATTTTTTCCTGAAATGATCACAAACGCTGGGCGGTATAAAAGCCATCTGGGACAGGGGAGAGCACATAGGCTGGCAAAAGGCAGTGTGACTGGTGAGCAGCCTTGAGGACCTCCTTCAGGCCAAGAACGATGGATTTATAAGATCGAGTCCTACCTTCCTCTCTCAAATACTGTGTAAAAAGACTTATACGTGTACCTCTGGTGGTGGTTCTTGATCATTCTTCCATGATGCATCTGATCCCCTATCCCTAGGGGGTAAACAAAGGTCAAAGGGTCAAGGTACTTACTAAGATTTTGTTAAGTGCTTATAACCTAATAGTATGGAAAATAATAAAGTAGAAGACCTAAGCTTAATCTTAATTTGCAATATATATGAAAATAAGAGCAAAGAATAAAGGCTCATTTTTGTGTTCTTTACCTCATTTAAGAAGATGTGGGAAAGGCACATGTAAATATTAGGAGCGGGGAATCAGAATGAGAAGCCGAGGCTGTGTTGTGCACAGCAAAGTGGTTCTGCAGTTCCTAAGTAGCTCCAGATGCTCTGACTTTGACTGATAGTTTCATGATACCTGAGCTCAGCTCATAAACTTCCTTCAACAGATGCTTAACCAATACCACAAGGTCAAAATGCTGTTCCAGGTGCCAAGGACACAAAAATGAATATGAGGCATTCCCTTGTCTAAGACTTTACAGGTTCAACAACAGAGATCACAACATGAGATTCTTCTTCCTCGATTTACCTGAGGAATATCAGCGATCCTCCCTGAGTAACCAAGGCTTGCTCTAAGACTGACTCTCAAAGAAGAGAGGGTGAGACAAAGGGCGTCTAGTCTGGGGAGGAGGAGGAGCTTTGGAGACCCTGAGGACAGTATCATCACAAGCATTAACTACTTTTGGTGGAAAGTTTTACACTCTATGACCAACAAAAGCACGTACATCTATTATAAGTACAATTATAATTTCTGAAACCTCATTTTTACTCTTATCTGGTTAATCTTCTTGCTTTCAGAGTTTGACAATATTTGTTATTCAATTACATTAAAATATTACAAGGTATTGGGAGTAGATTTTGTCCTCCCTGCTTGAAACCAAATCTCAAAAATAAATGGAAGATTCTCAGGAATTCATTCATTAAAATAATTAATCCATTAATCCACCATCCATTAAAATCAATTTATAGATGTCTGTGGGCTGGCACGACATGAAATCATTAAGTTTGCTCTAAAATTTTAATTCAGAATTTTGACATTATATACAATATATATCAATGATTTTTCTGCTTTTAATTATCATCTCACACCCACGCATTTATCATAGCTCTAGGACTCCTTTTTGTATGGATACCATCTGATGGCCTGCAGTGCCCTTAGTGTGGAATCTTAAAGATGTAAGTGGTAAAAGCTCCCCAAGTAGGGTATCACCACAGAAAATCAAAATCTACTATAGAAAAGATCAAGCAACATTTCAAACAGCATCTTTAACAAAAGACTAAGTTCGTGGGAAGCTAAGATTAAAATAGCCTTACTAGAAAAAGGTAAGCTGGAGAGAAGCTAAACTTCTGCACCTCAAAGGCAAAGGAGTCCCCATGACTGACGCAAAAAATGCAGTCTAGAACAGAAGTCTTTGTCAGGCTGGGTTTCTGCAGGGTGGGCTCAATTTCCCAATTCTTTAGTTTCTTGTTCTTTCTTTCTAGGACAAAATTCTAGTTTGCAAATCAGTACAAAGACTGCTTCTAAATCTATCTAAAAACATCTTCAGAAAATCTTTTCAACCTATCTATTTTTAGCTAAAATATTTTATCTGTTAAAAGCTAAATATATGGCATATCCAGAGCAAGAGCCTAATATTCAAACAGAATGAAATGCTAATTATTTAAGGCATGATTTTAAAACATACTAAAACCTTTATGACTTTGTTGTCTATTTAATTCACCTTTCTTGTCAACGTTTAGAAAAACTAACCTTATGCAACCTGAAGAACACTTTAAGTTCCTTCAGATAATCGTGTGGATTCTTAAACATGAGTTTAATCAATTATCAGGAATAAAATGTTCATCTCATTTCAGAGATTATTTCCAATAACTGAAACTCAGACTGGATTTAATATGTAGGTGGTAGAGAGGCCTTCTCGTGGCCTGCAGCTGGGACTGGCACCAGGGTTTGACAAGCACCAGGGTTACTACTCACTGTTAGCTCCTGCAAAAACCACACCCCTAATGCTTCACCTGTATTTCAAGTTTCCAACTGAAAGACAGCTAGATTTCAAAGGGAACTTTGTGACAAACTGAGTGCAAAGTCTTTTCAGATTTAAGATCTACTCTCTGCCAATCCCTTGAGTCTTTTCTTCCGCCCCTAACTGGGCAATACTTTTATTGGCTCATATTCATTACATCTTTCCAAAGCATTTAACTTATGTTTATAGAAAACGCTATTCTACTTGAATTCATATGTCACTGATTTGTGCAAATTTTAATTATTTAATTATAATAAAAAACCTAACTGATATAAATAGCTCTACAGCTAACACCTGGCAACACAGTTTACACCTGGCAAATATACAGCTCATCGGTGGGAACAGAAATATTATCAGACACATGCCACAGGCATCATATAGCATATTTCATATAGCATCCAGACAGAAGGGAGACCATTGGTTTGCTGGTGAAGTCAACCCTGTTAACCATGGCTTGATACACAACACACATTTTAGTTCTCTCTTCTATTAAGTTTACAATTTATAAGCAACCTGAAATTTACTCATTTGCTTTTTTCTTCTTAAGAATTATAGTTTCATTAAATAGTGAAGCCTATGAATGTAATCCAAAGAAATTTTTATTTAAAATGGAAAAGTATTTTTTAAAAAAATTATAATACTAATAGTAAAGTAGCATATATATGAAAGAAGGTATATAATGGAAAAAATAATGAATTAAAATTGACAAAATGCATATGGCCCAAACATGCTCATACTAGTTGATCATGTCATTTTGGGCAAAAGATACAAATGATCTCGACCTATAAATTCTGATAACAATTGTAGGTTTCAGAGATGTTACCAGGAAGACAAATGAACTCTTTGTTAGATAGATACCATTTTAACTACAAGAAACTATATCACTGAGAATTACTCCTAAAACATAAACATTAGATAAGCAAAGAAATAGCATGCCAATAAAGTACTTACTGTTTAAGATTTTCTGTGAATATATACTGGGTGAAGTCTTTCATTGATGGAGCAAAATACATAGTGTCCTTTATTTTAATACCGTTATTCTCAACGTGCTCTGAAGAATTAAACCGTAACACATAAAATGGATGCGCAACAGGTCCAAATATCTCAAATATCTATGAAAGAGAAGAAACATAAAGTTCTCCTTTCACTGAAAAATAAAGAAACCCGATAAACGTTTTCAAAGGTAATGCTGTCAATATAAAACCAATAAAAGTTTAAGTCATTTCTGCATACTCATAAAGCCTTCATATTTTGATCATAAATGCATTAGCTTATTCCAGATTTCCTTTCTATGAATCTAAAATAACTGTGACAAGTTTGTTCCTTGCTAAATTTAAGTCATTTTGGTGGTACCAACTACCAACTAGACGCGAATAATAAATTTTTGTTTTTGTTATTGCTCATTTAAGTTATAAGATATGAACAAAAGAATTACAGTTGGTAACGTTTGAGAAATAAAATGTTGTCATTTTAAATCTTATGAAATGGAACTTTTAGATTCTTTTAGATTCAGTCACTTCTGTTTCCATAGAGTTGTTAACATTTTTATAATATTAAATGACATTTTTTAATTCAAAAAGTAGTAAAGTAGATTTGAACTTGAAATTGTTTATTTCTCAAAAACCAAAGATACCATACAGCCTTTAACTTTTATGTAAAGGAACTGCTTTTAGCATATCTATTATTTTATTTTGAAAATGTTTTATAAATGATGAATGGGAGCCTCTTGATTTCAAACTCTTCCCAATATATATGCCTGAGTTTTTAAATATGTTTCTGATAACAAATGTACATTATAGAAACTAGACCATGATCGGTATCAGTGTAGATTTTTCCAGTCTTTTTCCTATTAATAATTTTTTTCTTTTGAGACTCTATCATACTTTTGTATATTGCTCCGTTTTAACTATTTTTTAAAATTGAAGCATAGTTAATTTACAATGTGTTAGTTTCAGGTGTACATTAAAGTTATTCAGTAATACACGTGTGTGTGTGTGTACTCTTTTTCAGATTCTTTTCCATTAGATTATTACAAGATGTTGAGTACAGTTCCCTGTGCTATAACGTAGGTCCTTGTTGTTTATTTTATATATAGTAGTACTGTGTATCTGCTAATCCCAAACTCCTAATTTATCTCGCCCCACCCCACTATCCCCTTTGGTAACCATAAATTTGTTTTCTATGTCTGCGAGTCTATTTCTGTTTTGTAAATAAGCTCATTTATATCATTGTTTTAGATTCCACATGTAAGTAATATCATACAATAGTTATCTTTCTCTGACTTACTGCACTCACTATGACAATCTCTAGGTCCATCGATGTTGCTGCAAATGGCATTATTTCATTCTTTTTCATGGCTGAGTAATATTCCATTCTATGTATATACCACATGTTTATCCAGTCATCCGTCAATGGACATGTAAGTTGCTTCCATGTCCTGGCTACTGTGAATATAGTGCTGCTATGAACACTGGGAAGTATGCATCTTTTACAGTGTTCTCTGGATATATGCCCAGTAGTGGGATTGCTGGATCATATGCTAACTCTACTTTCAGATTACTGAGGAACCTCCATACTGTTCTCCATAATGGCTGCACCAGTTTACATTCCCACCAACAGTGTAGGAGGGTTCCCTTTACTCCACACCCTCTCCAGCATTTATTATCTGTAGACTTTCTAATGATGGCTATTCTGACTGGTGTGAGATGATACCCCATTGTAGTTTTGACTTGCATTTCTCTAATAATTAGAGATATTGAGCATCTTTTCATGTGCCTATTAGCCATCTGTATGTCTTCTTTGGAAAAATGCCTATTTAGGTCTTCTGCCCATTTTTTGATTGGGTTGTTTATTTGGTTTTTTTTTTTTTTTGATATTAACCTGTATGAGCTATTTGTTTATTTTGGAAATTAATCCCGTCGGTAGCATCATCTGCAAGTATTTTCTCCCAGTCTGTAGGTTGTCTTTTCTTTTGTTTATAGTTTCCTCTGCTGTGCAAAAGCTTTTAAGTTTAATTAGGTCTCATTTGCTTATTTCTGCCTTTATTTCCATTACTCTAGGAGATGGATCTAAAAAAATATTGCTGCAATTTATGCCAGAGTGTTCTCCCTATGTTTTCCTTTAGGAGTTTTATAGTATCCTGTCTTACATTTAACTCTTTAATCCATTTTGAGTTTATTTTTGTAATATCGTGTTATAGAATGTTCTAATTTCACTCTTTTACATTTAGCTGTCCAGTTTTCCCAGCACCACTTAATGAAGAGACTGTCTTTTCTCCATTGTTATATGCTTGCCTCTTCTGTTGTAAATTAATTGACCATAAGTGCGTGAGTTTATTTCGGGGTTTTCTATCCTGTTCCACTGATCTATTGCTCCCTTTTAAAACCTGAAGTTTCTTTAAGTTTTTCCATGTTAAATGTATTCTTCATAAGCATAATTTCTGTGGCAATTTAACACTCTTTTGTACATTTAGCAGAATTTAATTTGTCTTATATTGTAGAACACTGAGACAGCTTCCAATCTGTTCAATATAAGAACTGATGCCCCATAACGAACACCTTTATCTGTAAATCTCTGTACTTCAGATTTCCTGAAAACTGATTTGTAAGGGATGGAATTATTGGAGCCAAAAGCATGATTATTATTAAAACTCTTGATGTAAGTTACTAAATAACTTTCCAAATACCTTAGACCAATTTAAACCAACTGCATTAAAAGTACCTATCTTATTACATCCTCGGTTGCTGATTTTTGATTGTTAAAGTTCTCATTTGTTAAAAAGTAAAACAAAAAATAACAAAAACAAAACCTGCTTGAACAAATGCTCAAAACTAAATGCAAAGAAATTCAAGTTATATAGATATAACAGGTGATATAGGTTGGTCACTTTTTAAAAATCTCCTAATATTAAAGAACTCAACATTAAAAATACAATTCCAGGGCCTCCCTGGTGGCGCAGTGGTTGAGAGTCCGCCTGCCGATGCAGGGGATACGGGTTCGTGCCCCGGTCTGGGAGGATCCCATATGCCGCGGAGCGGCTGGGCCCGTGAGCCATGGCCGCTGGGCCTGCGCATCCGGAGCCTGTGCTCCGCAACGGGAGAGGCCACAACAGTGAGAGGCCCGCATACCGCAAAAAGAAAAAAAATTAAAAAATAAAATAAATAAATAAATATATAAAAATACAATTCCATTCACTAATTATCAAGAGGAACTAATCATTATTAGGATTAAAGTGCAAAAGTAGAAATTCAAATCTGAGGTTGCCCTCTTTAAATCAGTGGGAAAGGGGGAGGGAGGTGGAAGGGGAAAAAAAAATCAGACCACCTGGGTTGTAAACTCCACTTTGTTCCTTTTTAGCTATTGTGATTTTTGAATAAATGGGGATAATTCCACTTCCTTACAGAGTTTCAGTGAATTTTAAAATATACACAAAATATTTGACACTGTAGCTGATCATTATTGTTATTGAAGACAGGGAAAAGGAAGGATGTGCAAAGGTTTAACATTAAAGGTAAAACCAATTTAGTGTCTGGATAAAATATGCTAAATATCTAAGAGATTCAATTTCATTTTCTGATCACTGGTTTGTTTAACTGATACTCTCAACCCTCCACACCTCCACCATTATCTTGGGGATTATTTCAAGGTGCTTAGATTTATAATCAAATATTTTAGAAAGACTTCTCACTTCTTGAATTTACAAAGCTTTCTATGTAAAATTTGGAGAGAGATTTTTCTTTCTAGACTTATACCGCATAGCTAAAGTTAAAGATGTAAATATATTTTCATCTGACTTGTTCCAAGGTCAAATGACAGAAGGGCTGAGTATTAATATTATTCAGGACTGAAATTCAAATGTACTGTGGGATATAAGAGATGTGAGTCCAGAGGTTTTCAAAATTAGCGAAGTGTGGAGTATACTGAAATTGAAATTGTCTAAGTTAGCTATTAAAGAAAAAAGAACTGTCATGAAAATCATAAATAAAAGGAATCATGGAAATGATCAGTTTCAATTCAGTCAAGAAGAGCAGGAAGTACATTTCCCTTGCCTCTGCTACCTGGTCTCCCCTGAGGAGGCACAGCAGCCTGCCTGTGCATGAAGAGCTCCCTCCCCAGCAGTCTCCACCCACTTCCACTCCTCTCTCTCTCAGCAGCCTCCAAGGCTAAGCCCCTAGAATCTCTCTAATCCCTTACAAAGGCACCAGCAGTAAATAGGGTTTGTTCTGTATTGCAGTACTTCTTCCTCTGAATCAAAAGCACTGAGATCCATACTTGAAACAAAAGTACTAAGCCTAGGTATTTGAAAGGGAGAAAAGCACAGCACCATCCTTCAGTATTAAAAAGTCTTACTTCTCTTTGCAAACTTTCTCAAGTATTGCCAAAAAGTATTAGCTCTAGACCCCAATTAATTCTGCTGCTGACTGCTCTGCAATCATAAGAGACTCATTTCTCTTTGGTAAATTAGTCTGGTGACCTAAAAAGTAGGTAGTGCAGGGTAGCAGGACCCTGATAAAAGCCTGACCCCTTTCTAATTTGTGTTAGAATGGAACAACAGGAAAAGGCATATAGAAAAGGGAAAGTTATGTGAGTTGACCTAATAACATAGTTCAAAATACATGCTTTTTTCTGATTAAACACAAACTATATCTCTCCGAACAAAAAAAGACACCAACTGTTGCTTATCTAGGAAAAACTAAACCCAGAAAGTTGCTTCTCCAAAGATAGCAGCTGGTTTCTTACCTGTTTGTTTTCGACTCAATACATATTTACTCAGCATGTATAATTTACAAAGGACTGTACTACACACAGTGGAGAGTCCCAAGGTGAATATAACTCCATCCCTGCTACCAGAAAAAGAACACCTGGTTGGTATTTACATTCTTGATCTTGGACGGTTTTACGTCCTCTGCTGACTGCTCTGAATTGTTATTTGCTGGGTAAAATGTGGGGTCTTTCCTCCCTCTTAAGGTTGGACATGCAGCATGTGGGGTTGTTCCATTAGTAAGCCGTTAAAAGGGACCCAACCTTTCGATGATACACATATTCATAATTCCCCAGAAAGTGCCTACAGTGACACTTTACTGCTATCACTGAAATCTTTTTCCACTTGAAAAATTCCACTCTCAGTTTCCACCTGAGGAAGGCAAAGCCTAAAAAGTTTTGAGAGCCACTATTCAAAGGGCCTCACAAACCAAAAAAGTTTATGAACAACTATGCAGTGGAAAGTCTCCTGCACCTAACTGAGTACCTGGAGGAATTGTATCTTATTCAATACATAGACCCATTGCCTGGCAAACAACCTGACAAACATCAGGAAAAAACTGTATACATGTGTATTTAATGACACAAACAGCAAAGAATAATAAACAGTATTAAACCAATGTACAGACAGACATGAAGTATTGAAGAAAATCGGGAATGTACTAAAATTTGAGAGCTCTAGATTGCTCATGTACTAAAATTAATAAACTTTTTAAGATAGTGAAAGTCAGAAAAACCAATCAACAAAGAAACAGGATAATTAGTAGGATGTGAATATTTTTTACAAACCTTTCCTGCTGCCTGTCGATCACTTTTAAAAACTACAGTCTCCTCATTAACTGGAGGTACGTTAGTCATAGATTCAATTATTACTGAAAAATGAAACAAAACAGATTATTTCAAGATTTAATCAGAAGATAATGTGGAATTTAAATGAGAATCTAGGCTTTAATTCCAACATAATTTCAAATGAAATTTAAGGTGGGATAATATACCTCAGTAACTATTCCTCCTGGATAAAAAAACAAAGTCTATTTATTACCAAGTAGCACAGGGAAATAAATTCTACATTATTTTATTTTATATGAAAGCTACAGTTCTAAGAAAAAAAAATTAAAGTACAAAATCTCACAGAAAATTGGAATCATCCATTAAGACAACAAATTCAAGCTGATCATTTTCTCAAGCAATTTTTACCCAAAAAATAATCTCACATTTAATCACTAACTCCTGTTTTAGAAGAAATTAGTCTTCTTTCTCACCCTAGAAATTCTTTTCTGCAAAGCACTGATTACTTACTGATATATGAAAAAGTTAGATTTCACAAATATATTTTCCTCTGAACAACTGAAGTAGTAATGATAGAACTCCCAGTAATTTTTATCATTTCCCTTCTCAAAGGGCAAAAAGCATTATTCCACTGGTCTAGCAGAACCTCCAATTCGTGTAAGTGCCACAAATGTCAAACAACCAATCTACCACAGCAAAGAGGAAAACACACACACCTCAAGCAGACACACACACACAATAATAGGTTCTTAGAAAATTAAGGCAACAAACAAGAATACTGTCACATTAAACAGATAATGCCATCTCCACTTGGAAAAGATAATGCCATCTCCACTTGGAAAATTAGTGGAAATATTGAAGTATTTCCACTTGAATATCCACTTGAAATATTAGTTCAGATTATTAAAATCCATTCAAAGATTTTCAATTATACCCCAATGAATTTCAAGAGCTAGTGCTTCTAAATTCTGAACATGCACATAAGGAACAGATCACAGGTCAACAACTTTTGAGTTAGATCTGCTCTTGGAATAAAGATGACAAGGATAGGTAATAATAGTGAGCACTGACAGAATTTATTCTCAATCTTCTCTCCCTCCCAATCCCCCTCTCAAGGAGTCAAAAATTACATGAAAATTAAAAATCACCTAATCCAAAACCCTCATTTTATAGAAAGGTAAGAAAACAGTACTCAAGAGATTAACATGATTACATAGTCAAATCCAGACAGAACTATCACCACAACCTAGTGGACTAATACTTATTGTACACTCCTTTCTGTAAAAGGTCCAAATAATGTTAGATGTTTTAAGCTTTCCAAACAGAGTGTGCAACAAGCATGTATTGATACAACAGGAACATGTGCTGTTTGATTCATTACTCTTTATTCCCACCAGGTTGAAAATTTTGTTAAGTCTATTAAGATGTGTTATTCAAAACAGTATCCTCGAAAAGCATTAGTCCATGTGTGTCATATAGTTTACACTTCTTTCCCTTGAGAATAAACATTATGACCTAAATTTCTTCTATATACATCAAGTCCAATAAATTCCTGTCTGACTTATTTGTACATACTAAATACCATAAGATAATTCAAAAACTAGTAAATGTAATGACTCAACAGTGATGTAAAGAGTTTTAATAATTATGATTTTTGTAAAAATGTTTCATTTTAATTGGAATTTTCATTAATAAACTGCAAAATTATATAAGAATTAATTTTTAAAATAGTGATATGGACACATAAAAAGATCAAAAGACAGATTTCCATTTCTACCATTGACTGATCACAAGAGCAAGTGACCTGAATTTTTCTATGTTCCTTAAACTAAGGACTGGTGGACAATTTAGGTCTTTTTCCCAGTTCAAAAATCCTACGACTTTGGGACTTCCCTGGTGGTCCAGTGGTAGAAGATCCACCTTCCAATGCAGGGGACGTGGGTTCGATCCCTGGTCGGGGAACTAAGATCCCACATGCCATGGGGCAACTGAGCCCATGTGCTGCAAATTACAGAGCCCACACGCTCTGAAGCCTACACACCACACTAGAGAGAAGCCAGCATGCGGCAACGAAGAGCCCACACACCGCAACGAAAGATCCTGCACGCCGCAACTAAGACCCGACACAGCCATAAATAAATAAACAAATAAAATATTTCTTAAGAAATCCTATGACTTTGTCAACTCTGAGTCCTATTTTTAGGTGTCTATTACTAGAGAGGTAATGGTAGTGACATTAATTTCAAAGTCTCTCCTATACATACTTCACATCCTGGGGCTAAAAGAAATCTGTAGAATCTAGTTCCCATGTATTCCAGTGGGTTCATATTCCATGATATTAATATCGGTGTTAAATCACAGAACTTTCTAATTTACATGTTTATAAGATAAAAGCAAAGGCAATAGGCAGATTACCAGTCCTCTACCTACCACCCCACAAACAAAAAAAGACATCCACATCCTAATCCCTGAACCTGTGGATGTTACTTTATGTTAAAAAGGAGACTTTGCCGATGTGATTAAGGTCAAGGACCTTGAAACGGGAGATGATCCTGGATTACGTGGGTAGACCCCAACTAAGGAGTCCTTAAAAGCAGGGAACGTTTTCCAGGCTGCGGTCAGAGGGAGACGTGATGAGGAAAGAAGGTCAGAGAGAAGCTACATCATGGGCTTTGAGAATGAAGAGAGTGGGTCCATGAGCCAAGGAAGGCGGGCAGCCTCTAGATGTTGACAAGGTCAGGAATATGAGGATTCTCCCTCAGAGCCTCCAGAGAGGAACTCAGCCTGATGGACCCCTTGATTTTAGCCAGTGGGACCCATATCACACTTTTGGCCCACAGAACTGTAAACTAATAAATGTGTTGTTTTAAGCCACTAAATTTGTAGTAATTTAACAGCAATAGAAAATATACCAAATCAAAGAAATTCTGGAGAAGTATATCAGTAAAAGCACACTTTAAATTTTTATAAAGACACTGTATTTATGTATTACTTGTATAAGCAAAAACTGAATTTATCTGTTCAAACCTAATGACTGTAAAATGAAGTGTTATTACATCTTTCAGAGAAAATTTACCAGTCATAAAGTCTTTGATTTCATTATTAGTACATGCTTGGATATAAATGATAATTTTTATTAATAAAAATATTTACATACCTAATTGTTCAATAATACTTGAAACCATCCCAAGAGGCTTTAATTCAATACCTTCAGGCAGAACAATAGTGAGTTCTTCAACAGTAGGTAGTTCCTGAAATATAAAAAAGCATTAACCTTCCTCCAGCTTCAACAAGTTAACTTTTAAAAAAAGGACAGTTTCCATGTAGAGTGCTATACCCGTTTCTGAGACATAACATTAAGTACTTGTCATCTCTTGGATGTTGTCCTTTTCAGTGTCTAGCATTTCTCCCCCCTTCAACATCTCCCCACCTAAGTGACTCAAGTGATCTAGTGTCTACAGCCTAACCCATAAGAACGCAGGCCTGAAGACCATTCTAGATTTTTCTAATCATAGCTGAACAAGAAACCACCCTCCCCCTACCCCCAAAAACTGCTGTTAAGGAATCCAAGGTAAAGAAAAGAGACAACTCACATAGTAACTCCAAGAGACATTCCATTCGAAGAGAAATATTTCCAGTTTCTCCACACAAGGAGAGTTCTCTGAGCTGCCTTAATGTGGCTGGTTAATTAATTTGACTGTGGTTAAACAGCTGAACAGAGAAACAGCTAACTTTTCTGGGGCTGTGTGAAAGAGATGAATTTCTGGCCTCTTCAAGAAAAAATACAGAATTCCTGGAAACAGAATGTAAGCTTCAGTCCAAAAAGTTATGAAGGTGTTGCCTGATTATCTTCCCTGTCTAGGTTAAAAACCAATAAAGATTCCTCTTTTCTGACCCAGCTGCTAACTGAATGTCAGCTGCTACAGAAACTAGATATTGAAGTAGAGATGAAGTTGAAGAGAAATTTAAGAATAAAGCAGAACTTAGGCTTTAAAGTAAATAAACAGAGATTTCTATTCTTCATCACAACTGACTCTTCAAAGGAAGTTTTTCCTTAAGAAGGGCTTCAAAGTGCAAAGATCTTATTAATGGCATGTTGGGGTTAGTTTCAGAGACAAAAGGTAACTTTTGCAGAAATGTTAGAAAAGACAGGAAAACCTAAATTATACAGTACATTGCAGATGAGCACATCTTGGGTAATCATTTTCCTCTATGGGAACTCAAATCGAGGTTTTTAACAAAATCACTTAACCAGAGCGAAAGCATAACTTTCTTCTGCGGATGCTACCTTCCGATCAAGGAGTAGTTATGAAAAGCCACATTAAGGGTCTCAGCCAACTCAATGCAGAAGACGTACCTCTGTATGGTTAGCCTGGCCTGTGTGGAAGGAAATGATTGTGTTTTATATGTCGGAATTTTCCTGAGTACTTTTAAGGAGAGGACGACCGCTTGTCGTTTTATCATATTAAATATGAAAAGCCTTTTCTTGGCAAAGACCATGGTTTGAAAATGCTCCATGTGTGTATCAGAATAGAGAAGGGGGTTCAGTTGTTAGAACAAACTGGTAAATGTGGCATGGAACAGCCTTGTTTAAGAAGTTCTTAGCTAAAGAAACCCCGTACCCTATGAAGGATGAGACTGGAGGACTATAATGCTGGGGGCTGCAGGCAGGAGGCTTTAATGATAGAGGGCAATGGGACAGGCATCTCACAAGGACTCTGGCTCTGGGAGTAGCGGCTCCTACAAGAGGCGAATGGCACCTTCTAATGCTGCAGCGCAGTGATGAAATCTGCCCCGCTGCCTCACCACGTTATAGTTAAGGTCTAGAGCAAACACTTTTATTCCTTCTGGACTGTGATAAAGCCCGCTGGTTAAATAAAGCCAGGATTGTGTAGGTAGAGGAAAGGAAGAAAAGAGGAAATGCTGTTAGATCTTTTATGAAAACCTCTGAACTGGGTAGGAGGGCAGATTGTATGCCGTTAACACTTAGGACACAAAATCAGCACTATTCTCAAATAAATAAATGCCCTTTGACCACAAAATGGAAGGCTCCTTGTTTTGTGTGTTCTATTAGGAGGAATTTAAGGCCCATGCAACATAATTATGTTTTGGTACAAACCTAAACTCTGGTACTATTTTGATCTTTTTTAACTTTAGAGTACAAAAGTTATACATGTCCCTGTTTTTTTAAAAATAAAACTGAAGTAGTATAGAAGGATACGAAGTAAAAAGCAAAGATTCCCCCCACCCTATTCCTTTCAACCTTCCAGTTCCTCTCCAGAGATAGCTGTTAACAGTCTTTCAAATACACTTACTAGATGGACACAAACTTAACATTTAACTTTGATATGTTTCACTTAACTAAAATATCCACATTGTAATATAAGCTATCCTTTTTATCTATTATATCTTCCACATCTTTCTACACCAAAACATAAGTATCTATTTTATTTAAACACTCTTACAGTGTTCCACTGTATAGATGCCCTATAATTAGTATACCAATCACCTGATACAACATTTATCTGCAGTTTTAATTTTTACCATTACACAAAATGATACCATGAACTTTCTTTAAAACATATCTTTGTGTAACTCCTATGATAGATAAATTCTTCTAAGTGGAACTGCTAGGTCCAAAGGTATAAACATTTTTAATTTTGATAGATACTACTAAATTTCTTTTCAAAAAGATTACATCAATTCACACTTCCACGAATGATGTATGAGAGGTTTTCCTACCTCCTTGCCATCACTGAGAAGCAAACTTTAAATCTCTGACCGTCTGATAGGTCTAAAACAGTATCTTGCCTTAATTTGAATTTCTTCATTAATCAGGATGACATGTTTCCTGGCTACCTGAGTGTGTTTATTAATGGCTTGTATACTTTATACACATTTCTTTTGGAAGGTTTATCTTTTTATCAATTTATAAGAAAACTTTGGGTTTTTAAGAACATTTGCTCTTTATCAACTACGTAGCAAATATCCACTCCCTTACCTCTCACCGTGTTTTTTAGCATTTAAGTTGTTTACTAAACTCTGGCATTTGACTACACCAAATACATCAACCTTTTCATTTTTTCGATTTTAAAACTTGTGTCACATTTAGAAAGACCTTCCCTATACTAAAATGACTTAAAATTCACTGATACTTCCATTGCTTCTCTAGTTTCAAATTCTAAAATTGTCTGAACACAAGAAAACATCATGCTGAAATTTATGTCTAGTGATTTTCTTGTGTATTCACTGTATTACCATATTTTCAAAAAAATAAGTCCTCCTCCTCCTTTTCAATATTAGTATATTGCATTTTTCACTTTTCAAACGACACTGGTTGGTATGACCACAATACAATTGTGATGATAGTGACCCTGATGTCTGACTATTAGGAATGTTTCAAATGTTAAGCATAATAATGCATTTTGACTGGAACATTTTATAAGGTTAAGAAAAGTATTCACCTATTCCTATTTGTGTGTGTTTGGTTTTTTTAAATCAGAAATGACTGTTGAACTTTACCAAATGCCCTTTCATCATCTTTTGATATCATCACCACATAATTTACTGTAAGTTGAGCAGGTCAGACTACAGGGTCTAATGGAGTTCTGATGTCCTGCTCTAAGGACATCTATGAGACATCCAGCATGAGGGAGACAAGGGAAGGTAAACAAAGCCAGAATATCTATGGTGAGGCAGGGACTCATACCTGTGGTCAAAACACAGTCTGGGAGGCTCCCTTAACTCCTGTTACTACCCTGTTTCAAACCTATGTACTAACAGAACAAAAAGTTTTGCCTACAAATGGGGAGGATCTCTGATCTCATGTAGAACCAAAACTTAGAACACAGACACCCCACTTGTAATTCCAATTCAGCGACCCCAGTACTCTGTAATGTGGGAATGCATGCACAGTTTTCTGAGATTCCTAAAAAAGGCCAATGAAGGCATCAAATTGTTTCTTGATGGTAAAAGACCCTACCTACCTATAAAAGCAATATGCATGAAGTCTCTATACCAAATGCTCTGCAGAATACAAAAGGTATATAAAGAACCAAATATTATACATATAACTTGTTAAGAGAAAAGTGAAATCAGCCTAGTACAATTCCAGGTTGAGATCAAGAAGTAAAACCAGCCTTGTATAATTCCAGGTTAAGAGCCTGTTCTGGAGCCTTTGAAAGTCCAGTTAAGTCAAGCAGTATATTTGCTTTGGAAATAGCATTTTGGGGACTGAATCAAGGGAGAAAAGAGATAGTAGTTCCTCTTAAACGAGCATGCTAGGAGAGGAGGAGGACAAAGGGGGAGAAAAAAATCTCCCAAACTCCCTCAACAATTCATCCAAGGGATGTGCTTTCCATGAAGATTTTTGGCAGGTTTGAAGGCAGAACTTTAGAAGGTTCAAAGGGAAAGTTTCTGGACTACAATGTCAGACCATTAATACAAGATCTGATCTTGATATGCAGATGTCACAAGTTACCTTATCTACTAATTTAAAGAACTACTAATCTAAAGAACTACACCACCACCAAGCCTAGTCACTCTTCATCAAATTATCCTGTGGCTTTGCTCTCTTGTAAATACATTACTGTCTAACATACTATTTGTTTACCTGCTTAAAGTCTTTCCCTAACTAGAAAATAAATCCATCAACAACTAGGTACCAGGTCTGCCTTGCTTGTTGCTATGGTAGGAACAATGACCAGCATACAGTAGGTGCTCAGTGTAAATTTATTAAATGAATTGGCTTAGCTCATCAGTCCAAGCTAAAAAAAATCTCAGAAGAGGTCGCAGACTTTTTCAGCCAGAGCAGAAATTAGATAATGAAAATACAATTCTTAAAGTTCAAAAGAGAATCCTCAAGGAATGAAAAGGACCTCAACCTGACCTTCTCAAAAACAAAGTAAAAAAGGCAGGCTTCCAATTAAGCTTCACTGCTCAGGACTGATGCACAGATACCTCAGCTTTGCAGTGGCAAACATTACTACGGCCATTAGATTAACACCTGGCCCCCTGGTAACACAGAAGCTGCCCTGGTAAGACAATGAATGCATCTGCTCTGTCTCATAATCTCCTTCAAACAAAAATCAAGCACTTTGCTTTTCCACGAGCAGAGAGAGGATGTGTATGTGTGACAGAAACGAGGAGAAACACAGACACACTCCAATAACCAAAACAAAGGGGCCAGAACACATATTAAAGTACACTACTGCCTTGACAGTACAGAGGATATAAAGAATCAGAAATAAGAGGCGTAACGATACACTAAAAAACTGAAGGAAGAGCTGATGAGGGAAATCTGGACCCTTCATCATATAAACAAAATCAAGTGCAATGAAAACAAAAGACTAGAAGGCTGTTTACAGCCGGTTAGGAAGATTAAAGTATGAGCCTAGTTTACCTACAACCCCCATGGAAAGATTAATGAGTGAGTAGAAAAGACTCCTTCTATTCTGCTTATCCAATACAAAACACTAATTATATCTGATTATTTAAATTTAATTAATTAAAATTAAATAAAATTTACACTGCAGTCTTCAGTCATACTGGCCACATGCCAAGTGCTCTGTAGCCATGGTATGAAGACAGGGTCACTATAGGACATTTCCATCACTGCAGGAAGATCTACTGGACAGCACTGCTTTACACTCTCACACAATCAAAGAGCCCTCCAGGGGCTTCCCTGGTGGCGCAGTGGTTGAGAGTCCGCCTGCCAATGCAGGGGACGCGGGTTCGTGCCCCGGTCCGGGAAGATCCCACATGCCGCGGAGCGGCTGGGCCCGTGAGCCATGGCCGCTGAGCCTGCGCGTCCGGAGCCTGCGCTCCGCAACGGGAGAGGCCACAACAGTGAGAGGCCTGCGTACCGCTTAAAAAAAAAAAGAAAAAAAAAGCCCTCCATTACTAAATATATACGCAGGTAAAGGAGGACCAATCTATTTTCGGCCATTAGTACAAGTATAATTTTAAGACCATACTATTAACATCACACACATTAGGTCTTCATGCAAACCTGAATGCTCCACTGGCAGGAAGGAAGGTGTGTGATAAATCCCTGTTGTCATCAGTGTTATTTGTTATTTTCCAAAATTAAAAACAAACTAACAACCTGTTTTGGATGTACAGTATCTGCAACTAGATATAAATATCTATGCACTCATTTAAACAAAATTAATATTATCTTTATTGATCCAAAATCAAAGAAAAGTAAAAACAGTTTTTATGGACATATTTATTCAAAATGTCTACATGTAATGACAAATTTAACAACAAAGCGTAGACAAGGAAAGGAAGAAAAGTATTCTACTCACATCATCAGGCAAAGAAAAAAAAAGTCACAGCATTTGACAAATGAACTCCTGAAATTCAACATACGAAAGAAATCCAGTCCTCTACTCTGACACACTCTACACCTCCAAGTCAAAGGTTTTACTAAAAGGCAATGTAGGGTTTCTTACAGTAATGTAGGAAAGCGTAAATTAGATGACACAATCAGCCTTTACCATGACAAATTATCCTATATTATTCAGAAACCAAATAATCAGGAAGTTCAAATGATCAAATTCCAATGCTGCTAAGCGGGCCTCCCCAATAGTAACTAAAAACAGAGCTGACTGGAATCCACCCGACGCTAGTTGTGAATCTGCTCCTCTCCACTCACTACTTCAGGCTTCTTACCTATAAATAGTGAGAAACTAAGCAAAAAAAGTTCTGAATAATTCATACAAGTGATTAACAATTTTAAAAAATGTTTAACAGCATGCAATCAAAAAGACAGAATACTAATACAGAAATTACATACCAGACTTGAACAAAGTTACTCTGATTCTGGAGGACAGATGCTCACAGCTATGGCATTAAAGAAATGCAAGGTCCTAACCACACTTCTCAAGCAGGCGTGAAAGATCAACCATTGTCTATCAGAAGAATATGATTATATTCTGATTCTCGGACATCTTTATGGCCTACATGGTTGCTCAGTTAAACAAAATATTGAAATGAGAAGCACTGAACATTAAAAATCCACCCTAATAAAAATTAAACTGTAGACACACCAGTCAAAAACGGTGCCTAAAACTTCCAGCACAAAAACGGAAGGAGCTAATGGGTCAAAAATGGCCCTCCGGGGCTTCCCTCGTGGTGCAGTGGTTGAGAATCTGCCTGCTAATGCAGGGGACACGGGTTCGAGCCCTGGTCTGGGAAGATCCCACATGCCGCGGAGCAACTAGGCCCGTGAGCCACAACTACTGAGCCTGCGCGTCTGGAGCCTGTGCTCCGCAACAAGAGAGGCCGCGATAGTGAGAGGCCCGCGCACCACGATGAAGAGTGGCCCCCGCTTGCCACAACTAGAGAAAGCCCTCGCACAGAAACGAAGACCCAACACAGCAAAATAAATAAATTAATAAAAAATGGCCCTCCGAGAAGACAGTCATACCTTACAATGGTCTTGACTTCCCTAGCTCTATGAAGACATCATTGGGGTAGGGGGAAAAAAAATCAGTAACTTATGATCTTTTGAGGTAAAATTACCTAAAGAACCTTGATTTTGGTTTTCACTCACAAATACAGAAAAAGGGTAGCAGACAGTGGGAAAGGAATCAAACATTCCAAATGGCAACAAATCCTTTCGGTGCCAGTTTGGGGAGAACTTTAAAAAGTGAGGAAAGTGGAATGAAGTTATCTGACCACTTTCTCATGTTACCCAAGAAGAGAGGACATGCATGTGGAGGCCAATTACCTGATGCTATTAGGTGAGCCTTCCCTTTTCAGATATGGTTGGAAAGTAGGATCCAATCTCTGGAGTACTGAGAGCCATGATTGTAAACTTTTTTTTTCCTATAACTGGTAAAACATATTGGAAAAAAGAATGGATTAGGTCTCTACACTGTGAGTCAACTAGGACCTCATATAACATTTCGTCGGATTCATCAACTTCTCCACGGAAAGTACTTTTACAACATTCCATGGAACTCAGCTATTCCTTTAGCCATCACCAACTAGCATTAATTTATCCTCATCAATTACCCTATCATACATGACACTAGATTCACATTAGCCCATTAAATATTTTCATCTAAAAGTTGAAAGTGAACACTTCTTTGAAATGTCTTTATATTCTCCTTTTTTTAGTAAACTACAATGTTCTCATCCCATCTTTCTCTAAAATTACTGTCACAAAAACAAAGCTCATAAGAATACTCTCGAAAGTTAACTGGCATAAATATAAAAGTAAAATAAAATCATAATCCATCTCCATAAGAAAAAACCTTCAATGATGAAAATAACCCTAAGCATTATCTTTTATGTTAACTGAGGAGTCCATACCTCACGGAATCTAAGACACTGACTTTATATACCACAAAATTAAAAGCACTGCCAAAAAACTGTGAAGCTAATCACTGCCATCAATTATTAGTCCCGACTTTTCAGAAGTGTGAAAAGGTTAAAAAGTGTCCATTTTAGAATTGAAAACATTCCCATGGATGATGAGTAAACAAAGAAACATTCCCTGAGCCCCTACAGCGTAACCAACACTGGGGACACAACTCCACTGCGACAAACTTGGTCCTTTCACTGGGAAATTTCCTATTCTGCTCACCTGTCCATTTCTATGGAGATCCTATCCACCTTTCAATCTAAGGTCAAGCCACGATGCCTTCCCTGACCACCGCACTGCAAGTCATCTCCCCTTCCACTCAATCCTTCAGCTTCCTGTACTTGGTACAATTCACTGGGCATTCAGTCATTAGCTCTGTTGTTACTCTGCTTTCAGCCAAGTGTGTATGCTCACTCTCTAGCTGGAGTCTTCTCTACAGACATTTGTCTTTATTCTCTAAAACAATCACAACTCACTTATTAAATCTACTAGGGATGGAGAAAGCTAATAAACGGAATGTTTCTGTGTAATAATGATCATATACATGTATATACACAGGGTATATATGGATACACTACTGAATAAATCAGTATTTATTCAGGATTATTTGTGCTTCATACAAGCTTTACTGAAATAACTTTGTGCAATGAAGCACAAAATCTTAATTTTTTAAAAAATCTGAGCACTGTTTTTAAAAAGCACCAAGTATTAATGAAAACCTATCTCCTTTCAAGTATATAAGCCATTTCTTAAATATCAGGTATTTTGAGAATGCTAATAAGTGCCATCGGTATTCTAAGATATGATATAATAATTCCAGATATACTAAAGGTCGTAAAAAGCTGAAGTTGAACAAGGCCTGCATTTAGGACAAAACTCATAAACCAAGTTGGGCCCTGAAAACACCACATTCAATCAATGATTATTAACTGTAGAACAAGGTGCAATACAATTTCAAGATGGTGGGAAGTCAAAAATGTGAAATAATCCACTGTAACTTCTGACCACGTGAGGTGGCCCACGTATTTCCATATCCTCACGTTAGGACAAGGGTCTGCACTGCCAGAATCAGAAAAAGTGTACTCACCCTAACTACAACTATAATGGTCAACCTAATTATATTGCATTTGTATATTACCTATATTATACTGTATATTGTATATATACATATACTGCATTTGTATGTTACCTATATTATACTGTATATTGTATATATACATATATTACATTTGTATATTGCCTATATACTGTATATTGTAAATTACATACCATATATTGTGTATATATATGGTATATATACAATATAATATAGGCAATCTCTAAATTATGAAGGTAAATTTACCAAGAATTGCCTACAAGCATTAAGTTTTTTTCTTGGTCATTTTATATTACATGTATAAATACACATTATCTATATTGCAGTATTATCCATGTTTTATCCCCAAAAGCACTGTGATCATAATTTTAAAATATTATGTAAAAACTTCAGGTTTTCAATAGGTACTAATTTATAAAATTCATTTCTGATTAAGACTTTGCAATGTCACAATCCCATAAATGTCCTTATGATTCTAAATTTTAATTACATCAGATTTATTTGAAAGAACAGTTAAGAGCATAAATTGATGAGAAAGTTCTTCAAATAGAACCTAACTTTCCAATTCACTGAAACACAGAATAAACCCTATGTGGTTTAATGTAGTTCCAAAACTGTAATATGCATGCTGCTTTACATTTACTGTATAGATTATATATTAATATAAACCTTCTCAGCATTAAAGGGTTTATTTTCTAAAAGAATGGTTCCACTTGGTTAACTTTAAGCCATATATTATGTAATTGTGACATTAAGAAAAGAGCCAATTAAGTCTATTCTCCTTTCCAATGCCTCTATGGCTGACCAATCCCTCGTTTTTCCTCTTCCTCTCATCTTTTTTTAAAACAAGTTATAACCACATCTTGTTATCCCAAATTGTTGCAACTGTTTAATTCTAGTGCCACAACTACTGAGCCCGCACTCTAGAGCCCGCGAGCCACAACTACTGAAGCCCGCGTGCCTAGAGCCTGTGCTCCGCAACAAGAGAAGCCACCGCAATGAGAAGCCCGCGCACCGCAACGAAGCGTAGCCCCCGCTCGCCACAACTAGAGAAAGCCCGCACACAGCAACGAAGACCCAACACAGCCCAAAATAAATAAATAAAATAAAATTAATTAATTAAAATTTTTTTAAAAAGCAACTGTTTAATTCTAAAAGAACAATCTCGAGGTTACCTCACTGTAGCTCCTACATTCTTACAATGAGAGATCCGCAATAGCTAGTAGGTAGATCACCAGGACCTACCTTTGCAACAATGGAAAAGATTTAAAAAGCTAGACCCAGGAAGGCAACATTCCTGTTTGACAAACAGGCTAAATGGAGGTAAAAATTAAGCTCGGCATGCCTGAACAACAATAGCAAACAGCCTAGAACATGAGATACTTCATAAAGAGGTAGGACATAAAACCGGGCTAAACTGGGCATGTCTATGTTCTAAAGATCTCAATGATCCAGCACAAACTCTGAAACTGGTATTAACTGTTTGGCCCATTTTAATTTATGTATGCCTTTTGGCAAAGACAACACAGAATATTTCTCTCATCTTCTTCAGAATTTCATTAGGAAATTAAATTAATAGACTACACAGAGCAAACAGTTCTGTTGCACAACCCCTGCTGCCTAAGAAGACACACACCAGTAGACCTGAACAAATGGCACATTCAATACCAGCCAGAGCTAGTTGTAACAAAGGAGGGGATGCTTCCCAGGAAGCGCGGACTGTCATCTTTTGAAAAAAGACAAATCTAAGCTAAGTCATAGGACTGTCCCAAAAGTCAGGAAAGAATATGGCACTAATAGCCAGTTCGTGGAGAAGTTTAAAGTAGAAGATACCAAATGTACAGCCAGGAACACGAAGAGAAATGCATGTGTAAGCTAGAATTAAAAAGATGAATCTAGGGGCTTCCCTGGTGGCGCAGTGGTTGAGAGTCTGCCTGCCGATGCAGGGGACACGGGTTCGTGCCCCGGTCCGGGAGGATCCCACATGCCGCAGGGCAGCTGGGCCCGTGGGCCATGGCCGCTGAGCCTGCACGTCCGGAGCCTGTGCTCCGCAACGGGAGAGGCCACAGCAGTGAGAGGCCCGCGCACCGCAAAGAAATAAAAATTTTTAAAAAGATGAATCTACAGGTAAACAGAAGAAGTGAGTCAGGAAACAAGAATATGACACTCAGAATGATGAGAGTCCCAAGAAGCGTACAAAAGAAACAGCACAGCCATCCACAAGAGCTAGCTTGGTTCCCGATGGCTTTCCTATCCAAGTAAGTTTCCAACAAATCCCCCTTCTCTTGATGCAATTTGAGGGTCTCTGTTGCAGCCACAAGAGTCCAATGTAAGTCATGTGATTAACTGCTCCCAAGTATTATTATTTCCCTCTTCCCCTCCACAGAAGATAAATACTATTACTGACAGAACAGCAATCCCGTCTGAAGTGTTCTAAGCCTCCCTTTCCTGTGACCGAGAACCCATTCCCTGTGGTTTGCATGGGGTTGAAAACACCCACCCAGCTCTCGCCCTCCTCAAAATCCACACGCTCTCACGCTTCCTTTCTGTCACCTGGCTCTCACACTCACCCGTGTGCTTTCTCTCAAGCACACACTTTCCTACACACTCTCCACAAGAACAGCAGTGACTAGGTAACTCATGTCCAGGCAATCCGAATACCCATCTCACTAGACTCAATTATTTGTTCAGGCCTGAGTACAGAGCCCCCGGTAAACCAGCACAAGTTCTCTCCATGGCTTTCATACAGGAGTATCAGTGGCCAAGCCGCCAGCCCCGCGCAGAAACACCTACTGAGCAACAGAAAAAGAGCAGAGTCCTAAAGATACTGAGTACTTGTAGCCACGCCATCCTTGGTGTTCAGGGTCAAGTCATTCTCTTCCCTTGAACTTCAGAGCTAAAGTCCTGAAGGAGTTCTCAGATACTCTTTCACACCCTAAGTCAAAAAGATTTAGGGCAGACCAGAGAACTCATTCCTGCACCTAGCTCTGGCACCAGAGTGGCTTAAAAGACTAGGAACTTCTAGTACATTTATTTCCTAATCGTGAAAATATAAAGTAAACAGCTAGTTAAGAATCCAAACTTTAAAAATAAAGACTATAATTGCCCCTCCCATCCTTCCCAAAGACCCTTCAGAACTGGCACAGAAAGGAACAGAGCAGCACACACTATTCCAAGCTTTAAAAGCTCACATACTTCCCTTCCCAGCAAAAATGCAATTTTCTGATATGAGCCAAGCATACACTCACAATTCAACAGCACTTCCAGCAATTGACTGTATTTGTCTCTGCTTCATTTAGTATCTCTCTCTCTCTCTCCAGTAGGTACTATGAGAGCAGAAAGGGGATGGGTCTTGTTTACAGCACTTGGCATATGGCAGGTGTGCTGTAATAGTTTAAAAGTGGGTGAATGTAAGACGCCTGTTCACTCACCCATTCTACAATCACATATTACCGTTGACTGAGAACCCAACATCCGAAAAGCACTCTGCTGGGCACTAAGGGAACCGCGAAGATCAGGTCTGAACTCAGTCCTCAAGAACGTGGTTCCTGGCCTCTATGGACACAGACCCTTTTTGATTTTCTGATGAAAATATGAGCACTCTATCCAGAAAAATACCTAAGTATATTGACTAATATTTTGCATTAAATTCCAAGGGAAAAATTCCAGGTCTAGTAAGATAAATAAGAAAATGAAACACATACATAAATCAAAGTACTGTGGTCCTTTATTTGTTGATTCTTATACTCTAAGAGAGAACTTAAATAGAAAGGTGATCAAGATACAGGGAAAAGATCAAATTTCCCAATGCTTTCAGAAAAGTCATAAGTTGGGAGAGGCTTTGTGTAAAAAGACCACTGAGAGAGATCAATGTCTATAGTAGGAAAATATAAATCAATGATGAATTTGCATACAAATCCAAGGGTTCTCAATACATGAGGTGTTAAGTGAGATAGGAAATTTCTTATTACAAGTAGAGAAAAAGGAAATAATATCGAGTGAATACAGTCATGAAAAGGTGCCTGAATGACTCCAGGCTTTAAAAATTTTTTTCAAATCTTGCTTTACTACTTCATTGATTTAAGTATTATATTACAGTCAGTGATCATTAAGGTTTTTAAAAGCTTTAATAATAACTAAAGTACACGTGGGAGTGGGGAGAATAAACATGTGGCAATATCCTGTGAAATTCTGAGAAGACTTTCCTCTTGGATCATAAGGTTTCATTCAACCAGACTACCATCAACCTCCTAGTAACAGCTTAGAAGGAAATAACCACACAGGAGTTAAATTTATAGACCAGACCTATCAAATGTCAATACCAATCCACAGGAAACAAGTTTTTTCCAACTGTAATAATGAAAACACTGCAAAAACTTCAAGTAAATATAAATCCTCAAAAGTGCAACCGATCTAATTTCACTATTTCTCTAAATGCAGTCGATTAAAAAAATAATTTCAATTGCTACTTAGCAAAATTTCCTGAGTTGTAGACCAAAAAAAAGAAAAAATCTTTACACTCTTAAGGGAAGATAAAAAATGAAAAGCAGCAAGCCAAACTGGATGCCCAGCACAACTATCAAATGTTAGCGTTGGAAGCAACCTGAGAAATTATTCAGATCAATACTTTCTTTTACTTAAGAAAGCCAAGGCATGGCAAAGGTATGACCAATAAAATCTGAGAAAGGTATTCAAATTTATGGAGCAGATATAGGCCAAATGAGATCAACACTGGTACCATAAAATATTTTAGAACATGCAAATTAAGTTCAGTAACAAATCTAAGTACTTACATTTAGAAGTAACTCATCTTTTGTTTTAAGAGGAAAATTCTTATTTTCCTTCTCAACTTGTAAATCATCTTCTCCATCTGACAGCACTGCAGGGAGGGATACACGAGACGAAGACGATGAGGATGATGATGAGGAAGAAGAGGAACTTGAACTATCAGAATCTGTTTCACTGTAGAGAAGAAAAAATTGAAAACAGTACAAAAGTATTATTATGAGGGTACCAAAATACGATTATTCAACTAGGAAATATCTACTTTACTAGATGTTTATGGCTGCTGTTCAAAAGCTTAGCATTTCGAAACCGACTATGGTATTTGGAAGGCAGTCTTTAATCCACTGATCACAAAATCTTTGCTATAACCCAAACCCTCTTATTACAATTGTCTCATGTGTCATGCCACAGTCTGAATATAATTAAGCATGTGACAAATCACTGACAGAAGAGAATTCTGGGAAAGGCACCTCTCTTATTAGTCACCAAGGACCAAATCACAACGAAGCCAAGAGAGTTAGAAGAAACTCTCAGTCTTCAACCTGGAAACTCCTCAAAGTTACTAGCCACACTGAACACAACTCTCTGAAATCTCCTGTAGCCCTTGACTTCCACAGCAATTCTCAGTGCCAGTAACTCTCCTCTTAAATTGTTCGCTGGTACCCACTTCAGCTCCTTGTATGTACTGTTTCTAAGAGTCCCGTCCTCATGTTCTCTTCTTTCTCTGGTACTCTTTCCATGGATAACCTCATCCACTCCAATAAGCTCAACCATTACCAATGTGCAGATAACTCCCAAATCTTCAGGCTTGATATCCCCAGGCTCCACTCCTGATCTCTGGCTGCTTACCAGCAACTGTGGTATGAATGACCTATACATGTCTCACACTCACAAGTTAAAAGAAAAAAGTGCATTCTCCTTACTAAATCTGCTTCTGCTTCGAGCTTCTACTTTTATTTCATTGTTTAGTCCTCAATCCAGTCATCAGAGGCAGAAACATTGGAATCATTTCAAGCTATTGCATTCTCAGTCAATGATAAAACTGTTAAACGTGACTCCTATTCCGCTAGAAAAACCTGAATACAGAGTGTGTACTAGGTGATATTAAGGAATTAGGGTTCATTTTACTATGATTGATAATGACATGGTGGTCATGTAAAAAGTATTTTATCAGAGATGAATAGTAAAGAATTTACAGGTAAGGTGGCATGCTGTCTGAAATTTGTTTTAACACTACCAGGTTAAAAAAAAATGTTAGATAAAACAAAGTTAGCAAAATATTGGAAAGTGTCAAGTTTGGTGATGAGTATACGTGCATTCACTGTATTACTCTCTGTACTTTGTATGAGTTTGAAAAAATCCATAATAAAAAGTTCAAGTAAGTTTTATCTGTAATCTGATGTTCGAATTTACATCTCCATACCAGAATTGTCCTCTGAACTCTAAACTCATCATCCTACTGCTTACCTGACATCTCCAATTTGTTGTGACGGAAACCTCAAATTAACTGTCCGAAGTTAACATTCTTATTGGTCTACAGCCCCCATCCACCCAACTGATGCCTCTCTGACTCGGCCACTACAAACAACATTTACTAGCGACCCTGATCAGGGAGATGTCAAAATATTCAATCCAAACATGGTCGCATCGTGGACTAACGGAACATCTTTCCAACTGCTTCCACACTTACCCTGCCCATTCTGCTTTCACTCTTGAGCCCAGTTCAATTCCTTCTCCACGGAGCAAAACATCAGAACGTTAACCTGAGCATGTCAATTATCTGCTCAAAAATTCTTCAATAGTTTCTCCACCACTTAGAATTAAAACTTTATCATGGCCAGAGGGTCCGACCGGGTTGGGTTCTCCAATTACTTTCTCAGTGCCTAGCTTGTTCCTTCGTGGTAATTTTCACCAACTCATTGGCTGATGGGTATGTTTACTTTTATTTTTCGTCCGTCTCATCAGAATGCAGGGCAGGGGTAGTGTCTATTTTGTTCACCGCGTCGCACAAGACACAGTCAAACACTTGTAGACGATGTGCAGCGTGGTGTAGTAACGTCACGCCGAAGTCCCCTCCCTCCACAAAACTTTCGTATTTAAAAGACACCACGAGGGAGGGGGGAGGTGCCTCATAAAACCTACGGAGAGCCTGCAGTAATAGTAAAATAACAATGTTTCGCTAATTTCATTAATAATTCCTCACCACAAGGCTTCTACGAACGAAACTGCCGGGACCCAACTTGTAAACACATAAAATCCTTCACCTGATGCTCCATTTATCTGGCTCCACAAGCAAGCGCACACACTAAACTGGATGGGGAAAAGTCGGCTCTGCCCCAATGTAAGCTATAACCACCAAGGACACGACACACGACTGGTCACGGAACAACCCTATATCCGCAGATTTTCTATATTCTAGCTGAAAACGATACGGTGTACACAAGACCCCCAGACTTCGGGGACGAGGGACCCTGACGGCGACGCTCAGGCCCCAAGAGCGATCCACAGGGGGCGGCGAGGAACGCGCCCCGGCTCCCCGGGCCCTCCCGCTCCCCGAGCCCGCCCCGGGCCCAGCGCCCCGGACCGCCGGGCGCCCGACCTGTCCGAGTCGGAGTCCGAGTCCGAGTCCGACGTCTCCAGGCTGCTCCCTCCGGGAGGCGGCTCCGGGAGCGACGGCGGGGCGAGCTGAGGCGGCTGCTCCCCCGCAAGGTCCGGGGCCCCCTCGTCCGCCCGCGGCGCTGCGACCGGAGCGGGGTCCGGAGCCGGCACGGCCAGACCTTGGTCAACCCCGACGCCGGCGCCACCGAATTTCAGAGTTTGCAGCTGAGCGGCGGCGGCCTCCACCACCTCCATGGCGCCGCGCTCGGGGCGCCCGCGCGGGGAGACACACCAACTCGGCGGCAGAAGCGACAACGAAGCGCTGGGCCGCTTCCCGCGCTGCTCGGGGAGCTGCACGCGGAACCACACACGGAGCCGTCCGGAGACGCGCCCCCGCCGTGCACGCAGCTTCACTTCCGGCAGCGCGTGACGTAACACGACGCGACGGCGTTCCCTGGGGCGGGGCGGGCCGCAGGCATTTGCAACCTGGACCGCGGGGCCCGAAAGCCGCCGAATTTCCTGCGTCTTGGGAAGTGAGTCTCACTCCGCAAAGAGGGATGGAGAGACTTTCCTGCAGCTGCAGCTGCTGCTTCAGCTGCTGCAGGATCTGGGACAGTTCCGCGGAGGCGGAGACGGGAAGGAGGGATGACAGGACAGGGAGATGCCTGATGGGCCGAGACCGTACACATCAGAAACTTGAGCCAGGAATCCTTGAGCAGGCACTTCTAGTAGACTTCCTTAAAGTTAAATGGAGTTCCAGCCGTGGATAGACAGCAAGCACGATGACCATCCATCTCAAAACGATTACAACTCTTCCATTTTTTTTTTTCCTCCAAAGCGCTCCCAATTTAAAGAGAGCACTAATCGTGGGAAAAGTGTTGCTGCTGGTTGATGTTATATGTTCAGGGACTAGGGGCTGACTCGCTTCTGAATTGTACATTAAGATACAAGTAGCGGCCCTACTACCTCTATGCAGTCTTCTCCTTTCACCTTGCAAGGGCCAGATTAAAGGTTGTTTGTTGCTCACAGCAGGACCCAACAGTGTAGTCAGCTGCTTCAAGAGGTGGTGAGTTTAAAGCCATACTGGAATATTTCAAGAAGAGGCTAAGAGAATATTGAAGAAAGTCTTATACTGAGCTTGAAGGTAGACTAGACGACTTCTAGGGTAGGGATCTCCAACCTTCTTTTTTTTTGGTATCTGTACCTGTTTTGTGTTCTTTTGAGACTGCCAAACAGGTGCACTGTAAGAAGACACAGAGGTGAGGGTGAGAAAACAGCAAAGTTTATGATACTCACAGGTCCTGGAGACAGGAGGCACGGCATGTCATGTGGAGCCACCTGGGAAAATCTCCAGGGCTGGGGGAGGGGCATCAGGAGGCAGAAGACAGGAGGGAGGGGAGATGCAAGCCACAGCCTTGGCTGGGGTTTCCATGGAGAAGGCAAGGCAGGGCTGGGTGACCAGTTTAGTGGGCTACTTTGAGTGTTTTGGGGGAGGTGGGGTTAGACTGTAGGGGTGGACCCTGAAATGGTTGAGACTGAAGAATATTGCCCCCAGGGGGTGGCCAGACAGAGGAGGTCTGGCTCTGGACTGGTGAGTTTGCACCTCCAAGACACACTTCTAGCAGGGAGCTCTCTCCCAGGCCTGGCTAGCCCTGGAGGGGCCGTCACTCCCCAGCCAGAAAAGGTGTTTTTATAAGATGTGAAAGCATCATGATGTATAGAAAATTTTAAATATTTTTGATACAGAAGCTCATCAGAAAATTATTTGGGAGTACGTGCCCCTAAAATATGCATATTCATTTACCTATAAATTTTATGTATACCCTACATTAATATTAAGTGCATTCAAATAGAAATTAGAAAATGATGAATTTTAGATAATACTTTAGATGAAATAAGGCACACTGAAATAATTCAAATTTAAAAGCGTGCAAATTTTTAAATTAATCATACAAGAAGTTTTGCTTCTCTTGAATACATGTCAACTTTAATAATAATTTAGTGAAAGCAATGCTACTGAATATGCTTTATTATTTAAAAGTATTGTGTTGTTGCAGGAAGAGGGACCCCTTCCAAGGCCTGAGTGTAGCCTCTTGTCTAACACTCGGAAATGAATTGTCCTAGGAGACTCACCATGCTGACAAAGCAAAAGACTTTATTGGAACAGAGCCCCCTGGGCGGAGAGCAGCCGAGTAAGGGGCCCCAGGAGAACTGCTCTGTTATGTGGCTCTCACAGACTCGGGTTTCATGGTACTGGGGTTAGTTTCCAGGTTGTCTCTGGCCCATCATCTTCCTTGGCCCGTATTTTGTCTGACTCAGGATCCTCCCTGGTGGCGCATGCATCTCTCAGCCAAGACGGATTCCAGCGTGAGGGCTTCTGGGAGGTTGGCAGGACATATCGTGTCCTCCTCCTTTCGGCCCCTCCCGGATTCTCCCGGTTAGTTTTCTGCAGCTGCACCGTGTTCCTTATTGGGACCCCCTATTGTGAGACAGCTCAGGCAAGCGGTTATCATCATGCCTGGCCAAGGTGGGTGGTTTCAGTCAATGGTTCCCTAACAGTGTTGGCATTATGTGATACAACAAATTGATTCTAAATTAAAGTTTTTTAGCATTTTATCTTATTTTATTTTATTTTTTGGCCACACCATGAAGCATGTGGAATCTTAGTTCCCCAACCAGGGATCGAACCCGCGCCCCCTGCAGTGGAAGCACTGAGTCTTAACCACTGGACCGCCAGGGAAGTCTTTTTAACCTTTTAAATGCGGAATTTTTTTTTTTTTTTTTTTTTTTTTTTTTTTTTTTTTTTTGCTGTACGCGGGCCTCTCACTGTTGTGGCCTCCCCCATTGCGGAGCACAGGCTCCGGACGCACAGGCCCAGCGGCCATGGCTCACGGGCCCAGCCTCTCCGCGGCATGTGGGATCTTCCCAGACCGGGGCACGAACCCGTATCCCCTGCATCGGCAGGCGGACTCTCAACCACTGCACCACCAGGGAAGCCCCGGAATTTTTAATAGTTAGAAAAATAGACTGAATACCAAAACGAATCCCTCTGTATTCTTCATCCATTTCAATCCTTATCAGTTCATAGAAAGTTTGGCTTATCTATACACTCCCCCTGACCACTGCCCTGGATTATTTTGAAACAAATTCCCGGTACCATATAATTCATCGGTAAATATTCCAATACATGCCTTTTTAAAGATATGTATTTTTTACATAAACCACAACATTATTAACACAGGAAAAAATTAATAAAAATTCCTTAATATTGTCAAATATGTAGGCACTATTCATACTTCTGCACTATGTTTTTTACAGCCAATTGCGATTATATTGGTACTTGATTTCATTACTGTGATAGCTGAAACAGAAGCATTGCAAAAGCATAATATATAAAAAATGTACATTATACATTTAGAGTAAGTTAAATTATGAATGATATAGTGGATGTGAAAGCATATTTCAAAGAGTCTCCTTGATACCTTTGAACATTTTAACCCAACTTTATAAAATCTAATTAGACTGCCATTGCTTTCATCTTGTAATACCTTGGCCAAAAGAACTCTTTTTAAAAAATTATTGAGATATAATTGACATATGACATTGTGTGAGTGTAAGATGTACAATGTGCTGATTTTGTAAGCAGCTTTTGGCAGGAAAGAATGATCTACAGGAGGCCCCTTTTGTCTTGTCACTAACCTTAAACCAGGCACCCTGATGCTCTACTCATTTTCTGCCCCGAGCACACGTTTCAAATCTTTTGATCACACAATACCTTGCCTAGCCTGTTGGTTCTTTCCATAGATCAAAGAAGTAGAAATGAAGAATAAGTAAGTAACAGATGACCAGATTTCTTCCCTAGCTTTCCCTTCAGTAATCTCGTGAACAAACTGTGTGGACAAGAGAGCATCTAAAGATAAGTCACAAGAAATCGATGAACCTACACACAAGCCTGCACAAGTGGGGAATGATGAGGAATCTGACCCCCTATCTCAATGATTAACTGAGATTACTTCCCTGTTTTCCTTTAAAAACTTTCATGGCTGAGCAGAATCTTTGGAGGTGGTTTTGGGGAGACATTGAGTCCCCCATCTCCCCAGATTGCCGGTATTCTTATTAAAAGCAACTTTACTTTCTACCAACATTGGTCTCTCAAGTATTAATTTTTGAGTGATGAGCAGCTGGACCTGATTCGGTAACAATTTGGTACCTTTATACATTGCAATATGATGGGTTAGCTAACACCTCCATCATCTTACAAAGTTATCATTTCTTTTTTATGATGAAAACATTTAAGATCTTGTCTCTTAACTGCTTTGAATTATATAATACAGTATTTTTAACTATAAAAAGAGCTCTTACTAAGAAACAGATGTTCAGCTCTGCCGTCTTGCTGCTTTACCAGTATCCTTGCTTATTTCTTGCTTGCTTTACTAGCATCACAATTGCTTTACTAGTATCACTGGTTTCTTAGAATAATCTTTTAAAGCTGCTTGTACATGTTATGAGAGCTACTTTAGTTAAAACCATCTATCATATATCACATATCATAAAACCATATGTAAGCCATAAATCCACTTAAGTCACACTTAAAATTCAATGTGTTACCATATACTTCAAGTAAAGGACAGGGAGCACTCTGCTATGAAGCACCCCTGTGCTAGGGGACCATCATCCTCCCCTTAGGATACAGATGAACTTATTTGCAAGGCAGAAATAGAGACACAGACGTAGAGAACAAATGTATGGATACCAAGGGGGAAGGCGGGGTGGGTGAATTGGGAGATTGGGATTGACGTATATACACAACTATGTATAAAATAGATAACTAATGAGACTCTACTGTGTAGCACAGGGAACACTACTCAATGCTCTGTGGTGACCTAAATGGGAAGGAAATCCAAGAAAGAGGGTATATATGTATACGTATGGCTGATTCACTTTGCTGCACAACAGAAACTAACACAACATTGTAAAGCAACTATACGCCAATAAAAATTAATTAATTGAAAAAAATAATACCTCTCTTATTACAGAGAAATCAGCAAATCTAAAGACAGAATGAGGACAACAGAGTCAATCCATAGGCAATATTTATAAAGCTTATTTTTTTCCAAAATTCTTGCAATTAAAAAATAAATATAAAGGGAAGCTCTAAAGATTTATTTATTCCTACTCAGTGGATTGTCAGACGTCCCCCTTTGGGTGAATATACCCAGTCAGTGTTCTCTGAGCTTTCTAGATCTGTGATTTGCTGTTTGTCAGTACTTTTGGAAAGTTCTTAGTCATTATGACTTTAAATATTTCTTCTGCTCCATTTTTTCTTTCTTCTCTGTTTGGTGTGCCAATTACACATATGTTACACCTTTTGAAATTGTCCCACATTTCTTTGATATTTTATTCTGTTCTTTTACTCTTTTCTTTGCATTTTGTTGGGAAATTTTCTGTGAACCTATCTCAAGCTCACTGATCTCACGTCCAATCTACTGATGAGCTTATCAAAGGCATTCTTCACGTCTAAGTGTATTTTATTTCTAGAGTTTCCTTTTGATTCTTTCTTAGATTTTCCATATCTATATTACCCATCTGTTCTTGCATGTTGTCTACCTTTTCCATTAGAGTATTTAACATATTCAGCATAGTATTTTAAATTCCCTGTCCCATAATTTCAACATCTGTGTCATATCTAAGCCTGGTTCCGATACTTGCGTTGCCTTTTCACACTGGTCTTTCTGGCTTCTTAGCATGCCTTGTAATATTTTTATTAAAAGCCAGACATGACATATCAGTTAATAAGACAGGTAAGCAGTCTTCAGGGTGAGGTTTTATATTAGTCGGGCTAGGAACTCACTTGTGTTTAATGTCTTTGTCAGTGCTGTAAGTACCAGAAGCTTCAAATTTCTCTAAAATCCTCTTTTTTTTTTTTTCTCCCCTGTTGACTTTAGGCTTTCCTAAGTAGTGGTCCTCCTTAGAGAGAGTCTATGTCTCACAGCTCTTCCAGCCTAATCCACTGTTGCTATATTGGAGCCCCTGATGGTATGTACTAAGATGTGGGGGAGGGTAAGCATTCTATAACCCTAAAATTAAATCTCAGTCTTTAGGTGGATCTGTGTCCTTGGCGGGTTACCTTCCCAAGAACTTCCCCCTGTATGTGAGACAGAAATTCTAGAGGGGACTACAGTGAAATAAGTGCCCTTCCCCCACTTGAGATAAAGCTCTGCTGAGATTTTTTTCTCTAGAGAATAGGTCTTTATTATGGAGAACGCACTCAGTGTTTTTCACAAGAATTACTCTTTCCTTGCCCCTGTCTGAGCCACAGGGGATTTTTCTCAGCTCTTCATCATGAGAACCAGTTTTGGAAAAAATCTCAGGCATTATCTTTTGAAATATTACTACTGTCGAAATGCCCTCTGTCTTCTCTTTCTGGGACTCCAATTTCACATGTGATAGACCCTTTAACCATGTTACATGTTTCTTGTGCTCTTTTATGTATTTTCCATCATTATGTCTCTCATACTTCAGTTTGGATGTTTTCTCTGACCTATATTTTGATTCATTTGTTCTCTTTTGATTCTGTTATACTGGATGATTTTTCTTTTAATGTCAGACATTTTTATGAAAAAGTATAGATAACTTGAATCTCTGGATGATATTTTCCCACAGAGAGAATTTAATTTTTTTCTACTAAAGTGCTAGGAATCCCAGGTCATCTTAATCTAATCAGGGGTTGAAATGATTCTAATTTGAGCCTTATTTCTGATTCACCCTTGTTTCCTAGGGTGGAGCTCTCCAAGGTAGTAGCATAAAACCTGTAATATTTGCTAGGCTTCTTCCTACTTTGTAGTCCCTAAAACCCAGTTTTTTGTTACCAGAACTTCTTGGGTCTATCAAAGTCTCAGTTTGCAGCCCACATAATTACGTTTGGAATTGACAATACTGGACTCACCTCTCTGAACTTCAATTCTCTCCAGGATCTTGGTCTCACGAATATTTGCTATTTGGCAGCTTTCCTATGCCTTCAAATAGATTTTATTTTGTTTCATTTTATTTTCATCCAGAATGTCTTGTTCTTAGGATTAGAATTACTGAAAATACTTTTTTTTTCCAATAGGGCCATAAAGAGTCAAAACATTTATTTTTTGCGTCTGTATCTTAGTGATCTAAAAATTTGGTCTCATAACAAAGTATCAAATAACCTCTGGTCCAGAAATAGTATATGTACTTTTTTTTTTTTTTAATGACATATAGCAACTGCAAGCTAGTCTGTGGCATTAAATACAACTCTCTGAGGATTGTGTGGTTAAGCATGCTCTGTAGCTGACAGTTTTCTCTTGAAGATTCTACAGGTAGTTTGTTCCATTTCACGATAATACAAACTTTGATAATACCTTTGTTGATGGTATATCTTCTAGAGGTCATTCCAGGGGGAAATGAGCAAGCTTTCCGAAGTTGCCTTAAATAGATTTCAAACTCCTAAGAAGGATGTTCCCCACCTTAACTATGCCTTTTATGCTTCCTGGACCATGTAAATGTTCAATAAGTGCTTGATATACACATGAGTGAATGAATGCATGAAAACAGGGGGCATTCTCTAGATTTTCAATGTTCTCCTCAAACTTAGCACAATATTCTACATGTGTTCTTACCAACATCAAGTAGGGCAAAGCAATCACCTCTGAAATTCTGGAAATTTTTAATTGGAGAAAAATAGTAAAAAGAACAATATTAAGAAAACAAGTAATACAAGTAACTCAGGTTAGCAAAGAATTAGATTGCCTGTGGTTCAGGCAATTATTTGCCTTCAGTCCTTAAAATAGTTTCCAAAGGTTTGCATATCTTAAATCAGAGCCAGACTCAGTTTATAGTATTTCCACAATAATTTATTCTTTCTCTGGAATTATGATAAGCTATTGCAGTTATTACCTTCATGTAGTTTACATATTTAAAAATGCAAAGATGCACTAAATATGAGTAAATTGGGAAAAGTAGAAATTTGGGAAGCATTTAATAAATTCTAACTATATTTTCAACATGGTAAAATATTCATTAATTAACATGGTACTATTTCTATTGCAATATGTTTTCTTTTATTCATTGCATTCTACCTACTCTTCAAAACTTTCTTAAAAGTGATGAAAATAATAATGGATAATTAAAGAAGAATGTGCATTTTGCTAAATGATATTTACAGTGGCTGATGGTTTCTGTTTATTTACATTTTGGTAGTTTTTATTTTAAAGCAGGTTTCCTTGGTTTATTGTATTCAGTAGCAATATGATGAACTATTGAACTAGACCAGATAAATTGAAGTATTATAAAGAGTCCTCTTTTTATGACAATAGATGGTGGTTCTATCCAAAAAAAAGCAATCTTCCAAATAGATATTACCTGAACATACAGAGTTTAATGTGAAAAGTTACACTTTTGCTTGAAAAGCATCATTCAAAGTACTATATTTGTACAGTTGATGTGAGTTCTTTTGGTGTCCTCTCAGGTAGTTTTATACATAGGAAAGAAACTTCAGAAGTTTACCTTGTGTATACTCAATCTGTCAACTTTACAATTTTAAAACCCTGATACTTTCTTAAGCAATTAATTTCACCTCATAATCTTATTATTCATTTGTAAGACTAGTAAATTTTAATAATCATTTTTAAGAGATCTTTGAATAATATTTGGAACTGCTTAGACAAACACCTTCAACATTTCAAGTTGCATTTACAAGTTTAATGTAGTTTATCTCCTCAAGTACATCAGTTGTCTTCAAATAGATCCTGCCTGATTACATAAGCAGCTCTTACAAATCTAATAAATTTGATTAAATAATTAAGTGAATTATTTAACTTCACATAGTAAATTGAAGTAACAAAACTTTCATTCTAATAACCAAATTCTTGTTAAAAATTACTAGTGTAGGGCTTCCCTGGTGGCGCAGTGGTTGAGAGTCTGCCTGCCAATGCAGAGGACATGGGTTCATGCCCTGGTCTGGGAAGATTCCACATGCTGCGGAGCGGCTAGGCCCGTGAGCCATGGCCGCTGAGCCTGTGCGTCCGGAGCCTGTGCTTCACAATGGGAGAGGCCACAACAGTGAGAGGCCCACGTACTGCAAAAAAAAAAAAAAAAAAAAAAAAAAAAAAAAAAAAAAAAAAACAGAAAAAGAGGGAAAGGGCTCAAACCAATAAAATTAGAAACAAAAAAGGAGAAGTTACAATGGACACCACAGAAATACAAAGGATTATAAGAGACTACTTCAAGGAACTATGTGCCAATAAAATGAACAGCCTAGAAGAAAGGGACAAATTAGTAGAAAGGTACAATCTCTGAAGAATGAACCAGGAAGAAATAGAAAATATCAATAGACCAATCACAAGTAATGAAATTGAAACTGTGATTTAAAAACTTTCAACAAACAGAAGTCCAGGAACACATGGCTTCACAGGCAAATTCTATCAAACATTTACAGAAGAGCTGACACCTATACTTCTGAAACTATTCCAAAACAATCTCAGAGAAAGGAACACTTCAAAACTCATTCTATGAGGCTCCCATCATCCTGATACCAAAACCAGACAAAGACACCACACAAAAAAGAAAATTACAGGCCAATACCACTAATGAACATAGATGCAAAAATCTTCAAGAAAATACTAGCAAACTGAATCCAACAATACACTAAAAGGATCATACACCATGATCAAGTGGGATTTACCTCAGGGATGCAAGGATTTTTCAATATCCACAAATCAATCAGTGTGATACACCACATAAACAAATTGAAGAATAAAAACCATATGATCATCTCAATAAATGCAGAAAAACTTTTGCTAAACTTCAACATCAATTGATGATAAAAACTCTCTAGAAAGCAGGCATGAAGGGAACATACCTCAACACAGTAAAGGCCATATATGACAAGCCTACGGCTAACATCATACTCAATGGTGAAAAGCTGAAAGCATTTCCTCTAAGCTCAGAAACAAGACAAGGATGTCCACTCTTGCCACTTTAATTCAACATACTTTTGGAAGTCCTAGCCACAGCAATCAGAGAAGAAAAACACTTAAAAGGAATACAAATTGGAAAAGAAGAAGTAAAACTGTCACTATTTGCAGATAACATGATACTATACATAGAAAATTGTAAAGATGCTACCAGAAAACTACTAGAGCTCATCAATGAATTTGGTAAAGTTGAAGGATACAAAATTAATACACAGAAATCTCTTGCATTTCTATACACTAATAATGAAAGACCAGAAATAGAAATTAAAGAGACACTCCCATTTACCATCACATCAAAAAGAATAAAATACCTAGGAATAAACATACCAAAGGAGGCAAAATATCTGTACTCCAAAAACTATAGGATGCTGTTGAAAGAAATCACAGATGACACAAACAGATGGACAAATATAACATTTTCTAAGATTGGAAGGATCAGTATTGCCAAAATGACTATACTACCCAAGGCAATCTGAAGATTCAATGCAATCCCTGTCAAATTACTGACAGCCTTTTTCACAGAACTAGAACATAAAATCTTAAAGTTTGTATGGATACACAGAAGGCCCTGAATAGCCAAAGCAATCTTGAGGAAAAAGCAAGAAACAAAGCAAAAGAAACAAACAAAAAAATCAGAGCTGGAGGAATCAGACTTCCTGACTTCAGACTATATCACAAAGCTATGGACATCAAAACAGTATAGTACTGGCACAAAAACAAACACAGAGATCAATGGAACAGGATAGAAAGCCCAGAGATTAAACCCACACACCTATGATCAATTAATCTACAACAAAGGAGGCAAGACTACACAATGGAGAAAAGATACTCTCTTCAATAAATGGTGCTGGGAAAACTGAACAGCTACATTTAAAAAAATGAAATTAGAACATTCTTTAATACCATATACAAAGATAAACTCAAAATGGATCAAATACCAAAATGTCAGACTGGATACTATAAAACTCTTAGAGGAAAATATAGGCAGAACACTCTCTGACATAAATCACAGCACTATCTTTCTCAGTGCTCTCCCAGAGTAAGGGAAATAAAAACAAAATAAACAAATGGGACCTAATCAGACTCAAAAGCTTTTGCACAACAAAGGAAAGCATAAACAAAACGAAAAGACAACCCACAGAATGGGAGAAGATGTCTGCAAACAATGTGACTGACATGGGATTAATCTCCAAAATTTGCAAACCTCATGCAACTCAATTCCAAAAACACAAACAACCCAATCAAGACATAGGCAGAAGACCTAAATTAACATTTCTCCAAAGAAGACATGCAGATGGCCAAGAGGCACATGAAAATGTGCTCAACATTGCTAATTATTAGAGAAATGCACATCAAAACTACAGTGAGATGTCGCTTCACACCAGCCAGAATGGCCATCATCAAAATGTCTACAAACAATAAATGCTAGAAAGGGTGTGGAGGAAAGGGAACCCTCCTACACTGTTGGTGGGAATGTAAATTGGTGCAGCCACTATGGAGAACAGTATGGAGGATCCTTAAGAAACTAGAAATAGAGCTACCATAGGATCCAGCAATTCCACTCCTGGGCATATATGCAGAAAAAAAACATGGTTTGAAAGGAAACATGCACCCCAATGTTCATTGCAGCACTGTTTACAATAGCCAAGACATGGAATCAACCTAAGTGTCCACTGACAGAGAAATGGATAATCTTTATCCATTATCCATCTTTATCCAGATGTGGTACAGATATACAATGGAATATTACTCAGCCATTAAGAAGAATGAAATAATGCCATTTGCAGCAACATGGATGGACCTGGAGATTATCATACTAAATGAAGTAAGTCAGACAAAGACAAACATCATATGATATCACTTATATGCAGAATCTAAAAAAATGATACAAAGAAATTACTTACAAAACAGAAACAGACCCACAGACTTAGAGAACCAACTTATGGTTACCAGTGGGGAAAGATTGGGGGAAGGGATAGTAGGGAGTTTGGGATTGACATGTACACACTGCTATATTTAAAATAGATAACCAACAAGGACCTACTGTATAACACAGGGAACTCTGCTCAGTACTCTGTAATAACCTAACTGGGAAAAAAATTTGAAAAAGAATAGATACATGTATATGTATAACTGAATCACTGTGCTGTACACCTGAAACCAACACAGCATTGTTAATTAACTCTACACCAATATAAAATAAACATTTTAAATAATTACATGGAAGCATTATCAGATTAGTGATGACAAGCCTTCTTAGGTTATATTGAATGGATGAATATTTGTAATATGTGTTGTAAAAATTATATGAAATTCCCCAAAATCTGATATGTCCTGGTAAAATGTTATCAATCATAATTCTAGTTATCATTTTAAACTGTTGTATGTCACAGAAATAACCAGATTTTCCTGTCAATTGCATTATAATCAGATCTATAACCATGTCTTTTGTCATTTACAGACAACTATTGTTTTACTCTGATGCTTTTACAAAAATGCTTCATCTTCAAAAAAGATTCATAGAAAGGACTTTTTGACAAATATGGGCTTTTGATAACTTTCAGATCATATCACTAAACTAAGTAAGAAATTACAGAACACTGGTAGAAAAATGAGTGGTTTCATAAAACTTCTAATAAAAGATCAAGATCAACAAGAATTAATTACATAGGACTGAATGAACTGATGAATATGATTATAATTTTTAAGACTTTTGTCTGAAATATTACTGCCTTTCAATCATTGTTTTCCAGATATAAGGAAACATCTTCTCTTAAGCTAACTAAGATTTACAGCAATTTGCTGAATTATAACTTTATAAGCAGAATTGAAATATTTATATTTTTCTCCCTGCCTCGTCCCTCCAGAATTTGGAAACTCTTAGTGAGTGTTCTTATTTTCATGGCAATATAATTATTTACATAAGTTCGCTAAGAATATGTTCTCCTTGGAACTGGACACAGTTGGAAACATTGGTTATATTACTAAGGCTTTGACCAGCATATCATATTTTAAGAGAGACAAGTATGGCCTCAGGTATGACCAGACAGCTTTAAGGAACTAAGATTGACTTTATGGAGCCATAAAGCCCCTTGAAAAAATAGCCTGGCACCTTGTTTACAGGGTTCCTAGCAGCCTTACCAGGTGAGTAAGGAAGGTCACTTCCTGGCAGGTGCAGGAAACTCAGGATATTTGGGGGACCTCAGGAAGAGAGGAATTAACCCAAATCTATAGGTATTACAGGTGAGTCTGATGGTAATTCCTTGGCATGGCTTCCTGACCTTGAAATGCTATTCAAAGTTCAATCTGGAGATTCCTTATGAAAAGTTCCAGCAAAGCATATTTAAAAGAATCTGTAAGGTCACTTACTGTTCTTGCTGGACTTACATAAATAATCAATTCAAGTTTAATGAAACTAAGCTTATTTTGCAAAAAAAAAAATTAGCCTCAATTTATCTTTGTAGAAATGTGGGTGCTTTTAGAGAAAAAAATATGTTTCAGTAGCACTATAATACACAGTTGTGGATATTAGATTTTAGTTCTTTTAATCATCTTTGAAGTTTTGTTTTTCCACCTGTTAACTGGACTGGATCCTGAATTCTTCTAGTTTCCTCTAATATTTGACTACAAACTAATGTATCCATTTTTTCCCACTTTTGAAGTAAAATTATTATTTTCCCGAAACCCTGCAAACTGAAGCTGAAGAACTTGATTTCAACTTAAGAGAGATCACCACCATAGTCCATGTTTAGACAATCCTTGTGCCTGTTGCTGTGTGGGTCACTCAGAAGTTTACCTGAACACCTGATGACATCATCAGAGACATTCAAATTACAAAAGGTACTTGGACACTGACATCTAGAGATCTTCTCAACTGGCAGCTCTCAGGACTCAGATACTGAGTTCATAATTTGCTTCAACCATTAACCTTTGTTTTTATCTTGTCTCTAGAGAAATTCTTCTTAAGAAGAATATTTAATAAAGACCTGATTTCTCACAACTTAAAGGCCTAGCTTTCAGAGCCCATCTCCATCACCACTTCCTGAAATGAATTTAACTGGAAAGACCTACTGTCTGGACTAAGAGACTGGTTCAGGGGGATGGAACAATCTACCAACTCAGCTTCTGGACTCTGAGACTTCTTGGAGAAGTCTCAAACATGAGACTTCAGGGCAGCACAATTTGCCACCCCTAAATGTGTATCTTTGACAGAGGATTAATCTAGGCTGTTATTTTCAAGAAACAGGAGACTCACGAAGTTTTTCTTGTCATCTTCCCCCTTTTCTGTCTAAAAAAGAATTATCACCAGAGATATCTGCAGAGAACTTGGCTAGGTAGGTGTGGCGGGGAAGCAGGGCCTAGACATCAGAGTCCACTCTGCGTCCCATTGTGAACTGCATGGCCCAGCAAACATTTGTTTGCCAAACTTTGGCTTTCCCATCTCCAGGTGAATTGCCTTCATCCCCTTTGAAATCCCAAACCACTATCCCCAACATCCTCTTTTATCTTTAGCTGAAGATGGTCCCTAAGGTGAGGATTTCATGTATTTGGGGGAGCTACTCAGTTTTTCTAGGCATCTCCCATGCATACATATTGTTAAACATTGTTTCACTTTCTCCTGTCAATCTGTCTCATGTCGATTTATTTCTTAGACCAGCCAGAAGAACCTAAAAGGTAGAGGAAAATTTCTTTCTCTCGAAAAATATATATATGTATATCTATCATGTATCTATCTATCTATCTATCTATCATCTATCTATCATCTATCTCTATCTATCTATTTATCTTGATATAGTTACATCCTGTTACTCAGAAATGACCAGACTGCTTTTAACACTTAAATTCAATAAGCTCCTCAAAATAAGAGTCTGTGTCTGATTCATCTGCATGATCTCTCCAGCCTGGTGAAGGTGCATATAAATTTCCCCCACTTCTTTTTCACACAGAGTAGCATATATACCCACTCTACACTATAATTTGTTTTTGGCTTCTATATAACATCATTTCTTGTAGTGAATTCTATATCAGTATCTAAAGCACTTTCTTATCCCTTTGGCTGGTGGTATAATATTCTATGTATTTTTTTCTACCAATCTCCTCTAGATGCATATTTAGGTTTTTCCCTATTGTTTACCATCATAATATACATGTGGTCATCAAAAAACATTTTATTATCTTTCCTTTATTTATTAACAGCTAACTGCAGGTGAGTACTTAGAATGATTTTGGTACCATGTGAAGTGTTTGACAGACATTACCTCTTTCAATTCTCTCGCTAACTCTCTGAGGGCAGCACTTTTTTTATTACTTCTTCAGAGATGACAAAAATAAGAGGTTGACTAATTTGTCTAAAGTGAGAAAACGAGTAAGTGGAAAATTCAGCATTGGATTGCTTGTCTGTGTGTCTCCAAATATCTGATAACAGAAAATAATTATGTGTTTACTTGATATCCTCTATGTATGCAACCTGCTAGGGAGATCACACAGATGAATCAGACACAGACCCACAACCTGAGGCATTTATTGTCTGTAAGTATTAAAAAACAGCCTGATCATTTCAGAGTAAGAGTAAATCAATTAATAATAGCTGATTTCAGTAAAAGTGATTGGTCAGTAGCAAAGATATTCTGTGTATATCAAAATTACAGTTTAAAATCATATTCTCAAGTTCACGTTTTATAATTTAAACTAAAGAGTACCACACTTATAAAGAAATAATTACAACATTTAATCAAAACTACAAATCTGCTTTTGATATAATCACAGTAGGGTATAAACTTGAGAGCTAAATTTCAAAGATGAACTTTTTAGAGGTGACCTAGGAAACAGCTCTAAATCATTAATTATTGCTAGAAATAAATTGTCCAATAGACGAGAAGTTTAAACAAATATTAAGAAAATAAATGGCTTGGGAAGAATTCTGAACATGGCTTGTCTGTTTCTAGGACAGAAGTTAAGCTTCATTTGATTATCAGATTTTGGAAATTTCCATGTCATTTTTTTTTCACTGCCAATTTCTTTCAGGGACAAAGAGTAGAAATATCAAAAATGACATATCACAGACATTCCTTCCAAATGTTGGGGTTTGTGTGGGGATGGAAATTGTTATGAAGAAAACTGCTTTCAAATTTCCAGTCCAGTTTGGAAGGTTAAAAAGGAAAAAAACAGTTGTAGTAAGAGCAAAAATCATAGTTTGTAGAGAAACATTTACATCTGAAATGTGGTTTTAGCAATTAAATTACTCTTCTCACTCTAGTTCTGCAGCTGCCCTTGAATTTACCCTAAGATGTCAATGCTTGGCTGTCATATTTCTTATCTAATGATTCCTTTAATTTGCCTAAATGAAATTTTAAAAATAAGGTAGAATTAGAACATAGGAAAAATTTTAATTTTGGCCTTTGAACCATCAGTTGAAACAACAGATATGACTATCAAAATGCAGATTCCTTTGCCCCAATCCTGACTTTTAGGACAAAGTATCCTGGAATCTGCATTTTGATAATTCTTGTGCGCTCAAGTTTTCCAGATGTAACTGAACAGGACCCTATGGGGTCTTCCTGGGACAGACCCCTCCTTCCATGTCCTCTGTCTGCCTCTTGTTTGTAGGAATGCTGTAGTCTCTCACGCATCCTTGAGTCACAAAAGCCTGGCTTAAGAATTAAGGATTGAAAGTATGTGAATATGTAGTGACAAAAGTAGCAGTTGGGCCAGGAGAACTGGTAACAATTTAAACAGTAAATTGGCCATATGGCAGCCACAGAATCTTTAGTTCCTCCCTGAAGTACCTAGGTAATGGTATCTGATGTACATTTCCTGAGCTGTTTTACAGTTGCTAAACCCCCCCCCCCACCAAATGGAGGAAGTTAACTACTTGATGACTGTGAGCATGTAGTCCCCAGACCTACTGGAGCCTGACGTCAACCTTTGTGACCCTATCCTGTTACCTCACCATCAGCCAATCAGAGAATTGTGCGTGAGCTGATCACACACCCTGTGACTCCCCTCCCTCACCTTGCCTTTAAAACTTCTTCCCTAAAATCCATCAGGGAGTTTTGAGCATAAGCCACACTGTTCTCCTTGCATGGCTCTTGCAATAAACCTTTCTCTGCTCCAAACTCTGACATTTCTCTTGTTTGGCCTCACTCTGCATCAGCCACATGAACTTGGGTTCAGCAACAGAACCACTGCCTTGAGAGAAAGGAAGGGATTGCCTATGACTTCTCACACATTTAGAGACAAGCCAATGGGTAGAAAGTGCACCAACCCAAGAGTCTGGAGAAGTGTGTTCTATACACGACTCTGAAACTTCCTAGCAGACTAACCTTGCATGGGTCACTGAACATCTATGACCCCCCAGAGTCCTCCTGCTCCTCGGGGTGATGGGGGGGTGGTTAAAATAACATATGTGCAGGCTCTTTCTCTCCTGTCATAAAAATGTGTGATATTCATAGTGTTAATCTTCTCAGAATATGTTAAAGAATAATATGTTTTAAATATATATACATTTCCTTTTCCAACAAAAAAGAAAAGAATAAAAACCAAGGAAGAAATATTTTTAACTATTTGTACATTTATGACAGTATTAAATAAAAAATTTCCCTAATTATTATTATTCTTAATTTAATAGCTGTTACTTGTGTTACTTTTTCACGTGGAATCAAAAAGCACATTTGCTTCCACTGATTAAAAATAGACAAGTTTCACTGTATAAAGCATTGTCTACTTTTTGATACAATTGCACTTCCACAAGTTCCTGAAAATCTTTTTGTTGTTGTTGAAGCATGTATGCATTGGGGATTATAATATCTTTTGCTTTTTATTTCAGAAAAGAAGCATGACTTATTTTGACATGTGTGACTAATATGATCACAACCCTTGGGAAATTAAATGGTTTTCTGGAGACATCAGTAAGGAATACTGACTGGAACTATTCCTGTCTGACATATGGGTTGTAGCACACCAAGGCTACAAACTGTCAGAATGAACAAATACTAAAAGGAATATATTTAGCTAGTTGCTCAAACTGGTCAAGTCACTGATGAGTCAGTAGACTCATTGGCCAGTTGCACAAGCTTCTCACCATTTTGGAACCTCAGGAACCAGGTGGAAAATGAAGAAACAGGATCAGAAAATGAAGGCACCATCCAGGATCAGGGTTCTGTGATGTACCTGATATCAACATGATCTGAAAATAGGGATGCTGCAGCTAACAATAAAGGGTGGAGAGGAAAATTAGAAAGGAAAAGTCTAAAACTACAGAGAAATGAAAGTAAAGTGTAAAGACAAAGTGCTATGTACTGCTATAACTGAAGAGAGAGGGTGAGGGAGAGGAAGCAGGAGGAGGAGGAGGAGGAGAAGAAGAAGGAGAAGGAGAAGAAGAAGAAGAAGAAGATGAAGGAGAAGGAGGAGTAGGAGAAGGAGGAGTAGGAGAAGGAGAAGAAGAAGAAGAAGAAGAAGAAGAAGAGGAAGAAGAAGAAGGAGAAGATGAAGGAGGGGGGGAAGGAGAAGAAGGAGAATAAGGGGAAGAAGAAGAGGAAGAAAAGGAAGAAGAAAACAGAAAATGCAGCAGAAGGTTTAGTTTAAGGGAAGAATGGCCAGATGGCCTTGTGGTGAAGCATGAAGTCTTCAGAGACAGGCTGCCTCTGTTAGAGTCACAGCTCTGCATCTAGCTGTGTGACCTTGGGCAAGTGACTTAGCCTCTCTGTGTTTCATATCTGTAAAATGGAAATAGTGCTAAAGAGTGCTCAAAGGTTAATTTTATCACTCAGTGAGAAAGCTCTCAAATGTTAATTTTATCAATGTTATTAAATTGATCATACAGTTAATATTCAAAGTTAGCCATGAATAGTATCTGACATATAGGCACTTGGCAAATAAATATTGATTTAGTTATTATTATTTTTAATTTGAAATCTCAGCTCTTTTAAGTTTTGTTCTGGAAGTTAATCTACTACAAAATTTGAAAATAAATTTTCTTTTTATTTTTTTAATGTACCTAGAATAGGAAGAAAGACAAGATATTTTCCGCTTATTAATCTGCTTTATTTTTACTCAGAATTAAATTATACAGATGTTTCAGTATAAGTACTCTCAACCTTATTCTAAGATTGCATAAATAAAAATTAAAAGACATGTTTTTAAAAATGTCAAAGGAATATTTTAAAATTCTGATAGGTCATTGATTATATTATTCCATTTAGCTTAGATTTTTAAGGCCAAAATCATAATTCAAAAGCTTCTGGGTGGATATATGACATTTAAAAAGTACTAATTAAATGAATCAATGTGAGCTATGCAGACTTGTGATTAACCAGGCAGATTTTAAAAGAAAATAAATGAGACAGTATTGTGAGCCCTACCTTGTAATTTTATGGCTGAAATATTTCATCAGTCTGATTCCAACAGGGGATTCTTAGTGGGCCCTAGGAGAAGGATGAGTAGTCACATTGCTGCCTGTGGCTGGATTATATAGATGTGCTGTGCAATTTAGAAGGGAAGCAAGGAGACTCGAGCTTGCTGCCATTTGGTTCAATGTTGCTGCTCTGGTCTGTGAACACTGCAGTAACTGCTCGTACATGTCACAGTATTATTTAACGGCTATGGGCTGAATTCATCAGTATTAAGAGATGAGACTGACAGAAATTCAAAACATGATCTGTCTGGCATTAAAAGAATACCAAAGGAACATTGGCATGGCACCCCCAACTCCTTTCCAAGGACATAATTGAAAGATAGTTGGACAGCCCACACCGCCCACAGTTCCCAGGTGGCTAACAAATAAGCGGATCATTATTGAGCAGCAGAGTTCCATGATATTTGAAACAAACTGTCCATAACTAGTTTTCAAGTTTAGTAACAACTAGGAATTCATTCTTTGACATATAAAGAAAAGTCTTCGTTATTTTCAAAGGAAGAAAGTAATCTAATGTGAGGTGAGGATAAAATAATTTCTATTACTTTGTGCTGCTACAGTTTTTCTCTTACTCTGGGCAAAGCAAATGACTTATTTGGAAATTTAGAGTGCTTGTATTCTACTTTACATAAGTTATATAATTTGATTAATATACCTCTAACCTTAACAGAATTGTGGCTCCAGGAATTAATAGGAATTCGTTGCACTTTTGCTAAAGTTAATATATTTCAATCTGTTTACACATGTAACAGATGTCATAGTTCAAGAGGCAAAACTGGTTTTGATACAACAGAATTAAGAGAATGAATTAAATTATTTTAAAGTCACCTAGGCATAATTATATGGGCAAACAATGGTTGGAATAATCTATAATGGCTAAATGTTTGGCAACTTAAAAGTTTAAAAGTATATGGTATTAAGGAACAAAATTTTTTTTTGAGGGGGTGGCTGTGTTGAGTCTTCATTGCTCTGTGCGGATTTTTCTCTAGTTACTGTGAGTGGGGGCTACTCTTCGTTGTAGTGCACAGGCTTCTCATTATGGTGGCTTCTCTTGTTGTGGAGCACGGTCTCCAGGCGCACGGGCTTCAGTAGCTGTGGCACGTGGGCTCAGTAGTTGTGGCACGTGGGCTCAGTAGTTGTGGCTCACGGGCTCTAGAACGCAGGCTCAGTAGTTGTGGTGTGTGGGCTTAGTTGCTCCGCGGCATGTGGGATCTTCCTGGACCAGGGCTCGGACCCATGTTCCCTACATTGGCAGGTGGATTCTTAACCACCACACCACCAGGGAAGCCCCGTGGAACAAAAATTTTTTACATAGATATAAAAGTTGCCCTTCCTCTTTAGGTCCATTCTACATTCTACAATTCAATTGTTTTTTTAAATAACAGCTTTATTGCAGCATGTATTATGCCAGTACTTCATTCTTTTTTTATCACCAAATGATTCCTTTGTTGACAAAACTACTGCCATGTAGGTACAGACCACATTTTGTTTATTCATTCATCAGTTGATGGACACTTGGTTTGTTTCCACCATTGGGCTATTGTGAACAGTGCTGCTATGAACATGATGCCCAAGTTTTTGTGTGGCATGTGTTTCTGTTTTCTCAACATATACCTACAAGTGGGTCTTGTTGGATCTTGTGGTAAATCGATGTTTAACATTTTGAGGAACCTGTAAAGTATTTTTCAATATGGTCCTACTATTTCACACTTCCACCAGCAATGTATGAGGATTCCATTTTTCCACATTCTTATCAACACCTATTATTGTCTTTTTAATTTGAGCCATCCTAGGGTGTGGTGTGGTATCTCATTGTGGTTTTGATTTGCACTTCCTTTGTAATTAGTAATGCTGAGCATCTTTTTGTGTACTTATTGGACATTTGTGTATCCTTTTTTTAATGCCTATTCAATTCCGTTGACAATTGTTAAATTAGCTTGTCTTTTTTAAATTGATTTTTAAAAAACTTTTTTATGTTCATAGCAAAATTGAGGGGATGATACAGAGGTATGCTATAGATCTATGCCCTGACACAGGCATCACCTCCCCCATTATCAACACCCCCATCAGAGTGGTACATTTGTTAAAATTGATGAACCTACATTGACACATCATAATCACCCAAAGTCCATAGTTTACATTATAGTTCAGTCTTGGTATTATATATTCTGTGGGTTTGGACAATAATGACATGTGTTCATCATCATGGTATCATACAGAATATTTTCACTCTCTGAAAATTGTCTGTGCTCCACCTATTCATCTCCCCCCAACACCACAACCCAACCCCTGGCAACCACTTATCTTTTTATTGTCTCCATAGTTTTGCCTTTTCCAGAATGTCATATAATTGGAATCACACAGTATATATAGCCTTTTCAGATTGGCTTCTTTCACTTAGTGATGTGCATTTAAGGTTGTCCCATGTCTTTTCATGGCTTGATAGCTCATTTATTTTTAGCACTGAATAATATTCTATTTTCTGGATGTAACAGAGTTATTTATTCATTTACCTACTGAAGGACATCTTAGTTGCTTCCAAGTTTTGGAAATTATGAAACAAGCTGTTATAAATACCTATGTGCAGGTTTTCATGTGGACCTAAGATTTCAGTCTTCACAATCTATGAAGTAGGTACTCTTATTACCTTCATTTGTCTCTCCATCTTACATATTTAAAGAGAAATATACAGAAATAAGTGATTTATTCTGGTAGCTAGGCCCTTAGATGGTCTTCTATAAAACGCTACCTCCTGTTATGAGCATGGTGGGACCTGTGATTTGTTTCTTACCAATAGAGTATGGCCTGGTGTTGGGATATCACTTCTGTGTTAGGATACATGAGATTGTAAATCTCATCTTGTTACCAAACTCTCCCTATTGACTCTTTCTTGTCCTGGCTTTGGTGAAGTAAAACTGCCATATAAAGAGGCCCATGTCACAAGGAACTAAAGGTGGCCTCCAGCCAACAGCTAGATGCTGGTGTCCCAAGTCCAATAACCTGTAAGGAATTGAATCCTACTAACAATCATGTGAACTTGGAAGTGTGTCTTTCCCCAGTCTAGCCTGATATGAGACCCCAGTCTTGGCTGACACCTTGAATTTCAGCCTTGTGAAATACCCTGGAGCAGGGAACCCAGTCAAGTCCTGCCCAGGTTTCCAACCCAGAGAAACTATGGGATAATAAATAACATGACATTTTAAGGTGCTAATTTTGTGGTTATTTGTTACACAGCAATAAATAACTAACACTTGCCCAAGGTCACACATTTAGTAAATTGATGAGTAAGGATATAAAACTTGGTAGTCAAGCTCTGATTTGGGAAGTTTATGCTGACTGCTGTAATTTTAGAGCTTTTTACATTAGGATTTTTTCCTGTATTTCAGTGGTCATTTCTCTAATACCAGTTATACTTATAAAATGTCTCATTATAAAAGCCTAAATTAAGGGGTTAGATCTAGGAGTCAGATGATTCTCTCTGGTGGAAGTATTGGATATCTATTTACATCCATTGTTGAATAGAGATTTTGAAGGTTTTCCTGGGTGGGGGGAGGACTTGGACTTCACCCATAACTAGTATTCAGATAAACGCGAGTTTAACAGAGGCTCCAGCAGCTGTCATTGTGCATGGGAGGTGACGGGGTTTCTGATACTGAACTAGCTATAAGACAGGATAGCATCTAGAACAATCACCCACCACTCGGAGGCAGGTTCTAATGGCATCTATGTGCTTTGTGAAGAAGACGACCCTGTGGGAGTTGAAAGAGCCGCTTCCCTTGACTCCACAAAGCGCTGGCACTTATGCAAACTTACTGTGGGACCCAACTGACTGTAAGACAGAGGATAGGATTTTTCTCACTTGGCAAGTGTGTCAAGAGCGTTGCAGCTCCACAGAGCCAGGATTTTTCTCACTTGGCAAGTGTGCCAAGAGAGTTGCAGCTCCACAGAGCCAAGGCTCAGATAATTCTTCCCCCAGTGGCATCTTCACTGAGCACCAGGAGGAGAGGTCCTGCTTCTGGTGCAGTGTCTGTGGGCTGCCTGTGCCCCATCCCAGTGACTTTTGGCAAAGACCAGCAAGCAGTACCCATAAATATTTGAGTGGAGGTGGTGATGGGGAACTTGGCAGTCAAGCAGATGAGAGTTTAGGGAATTCAAGTTTAATATAGTTGTAAGGACATTTTCTGTGTAGGCTGATGAAGCTGGGAGAAAATTAACCTATCAAATGCCACAGAACTGGGCTTCCCTGGTGGCGCAGTGGTTGAGAGTCCGCCTGCCGATGCAGGGGACACGGGTTCGTGCCCCGGTCCAGGAAGATCCCACGTGCTGCGGAGCGGCTGGGCCCGTGAGCCATGGCCGCTGAGCCTGCGCATCTGGAGCCTGTGCTCCGCAACAGGAGAGGCCACAGCAGTGAAAGGCCCGCGTACCGCAAAAAAAAAAAAAAAAAAAAAAAAGCCACAGAACAATCACTCACTTGCCTGTGCAGGATGGCGCCTGTGTACAATTGTTGATCATTTTCTGAAGAAAGTTGTTCCTGAATATTTTATGCTGACTTGGAGTTATCTGAAATTATCTTTGAAAGTGAAAGTTTTTTACGTCAGTCTCCAGTCACTACTGATTAAGTGCCTGTTTGCTGAAGAGACAGAGACAGAGACAGAGGCAGAGAGAGACTTGGGAAAGTTGAGTAGATAAGGAAATATCTCCATTAAGAAGTTTCCAACCCACTGAACCAGACTGAAACTGATGACTTGATCATGATATTTATCAAGTTAATGTCTAAAGACTGTAGTCTGTGAAAGATAGTGAAGCAGTTATGCAAATTTATGCATAAAAATAAAAACCCCATATGTGCCTAGAGGGAGTGGTTTCCAGCCAAAATGCTAATGATATGAGATAACAATACTCAGCATCTCTACAGATTTTAGTTCACAGAGCTCAAAATGTATTACAAATTTATTATCTGCTAAATGAGAGTAAGTGATGTTATTTTCCTCTGTTATAAATTTCAAAAATGACTACATTTTAATTGGACAAAAATATACATAGTAATAAAATCTTTGAAAGGAAAAACACCAGAAGACACATAAAGTCAAATTTTTAGGATACAAAAAATCTCGGTGACCCAACTGAATTGAATACATGAACAAAACTGCATGCAAATTTTAACATTATAAACATTTAAAGATTATTCCATTTCACAGCATTTACATTTTTACTATAGAAGCCATAAAAAATTTTTTAAATAGTGTGAACTGTAGGTTATGTGAGCAAAATATAGTGGCTGTCTTCAGGTATCTACAAGCTAATGGAGAAAAGTGAATGAACATCTCTAACCTTAATCAGATGTTATGTGCTAAAAAGCTCTAAAGGAGGCACCTTGAGGGAACTGAAAAGGAAATAATTATCTGTGGTTGGCAATATAAAGGGCAATTGAGCCAGATTCTGGACTATGTATAGCATTTCCCAGGTCTATACTGGAGGAAGTAAATTTGGGGAGAATAAAATAATGTTAACAAACTCCCAGAATATGAAGTGTGATCAGTGGATGGTGGGGATCAGTGGATGGTGGGGGTGAGACTGAAGAGGCAGGTCAAGGTCAGAAAATGTTGCTTTCTTTTACCTATGGAGAAACAGATAACATTCAGTTTGTTGGGTTTTGTATAAAATACACAAAATTTGATGATGTTAGAAATTATTATGTTTCACTTCTGTATTATGGGCAGAAAAATAAGCAGGAACAAAATGAAGAATGAGGAAAGTAAAGACAAAAGAAAAAGAGAATTAGAAAAATAGAAAGAGGAAAACAATTGAGAGGAAACAAGACACGTAAGGGGAAATTTGTAAATGAAAATGCATTGAACTTCTCCTCTGTATCAGGTATCCTGCATATGGTGACAGCATGTATTGCTTTTCCCACTCAAAACCAGCCCCCTCTTTCCCCACTGTCACAGCCCACCCCTACGACAGACATGAAAATTGCCAGATACTCAATTTTCCAAGTACTCTGACAGCTGTGGTCCGAAGGCTAGGACATAAAGAGATATATGAAGAGAAACCAGTCTTTGCTTGGTTGCCGTTGTGTGGGCAATTGCGCCTGGCATATTGGCAGCCACCAGGCAGGTTCAAATCAAAGGATGTGGCCTTCAAGAGGTGGAAGAGTAAGACGTGGAGATCACCTTCCTCCTCACAGATACATCAGAAATACATCTACATGTGGAACAACTCCTACAGAACACCTACTGAACGCTGGCAGAAGACCTCAGACCTCCCAAAAGTCAAGAAACTCCCCACGTACCTGGGGAGGGCAAAAGAAAAAAGAAAAAACAGAAACAAAAGAATAGGGACGGGACCTGCACCAGTGGGAGGGAGCTGTGAAGGAGGAAAGGTTTCCACACATTAAGAGCCCCTTCGCGGGCGAAGACTGCGGGTAGCGGAGTTGGGGAGCTTCGGAGCCGCGGAGGAGAGCGCAGCCACAGGGGTGCGGAGGGCAAAGCGGAGAGGTTCCCGCACAGAGGATCGGTGCCGACCGGCACTCACCAGCCCGAGAGGCTTGTCTGCTCGCCTGCCAGGGCGGGCAGGGCTGGGAGCTGAGGCTCAGGCTTCGGTTGGAGCGCAGGGAGAGGACTGGGGTTGGCGTCGTGAACACGGCCTGAAGGCGGTTAGTGCACCACGGCTAGGCGGGAGGGAGTCCGGGAAAAAGTCTGGAGCTGCTGAATAGGCAAGAGACTTTTTCTTCCCTCTTTGTTTCCTGGTGCGGGAGGAGAGGGCATTCAGAGCGCCACCTAAAGGAGCTCCAGAGATGGGTGCGAGCCGCGGCTATCAGCACAGACATCAGAGACGGGCATGAGACGCTAAGGCTGCTGCTGCCGCCACCAAGAAGCCTGTGTGCGAGCACAGGTCACTATCCACACCTCCCGTTCCGGGAGCCTGTGCAGCCCACCACTGCCAGGGTCCTGGGGTCCAGGGACAACTTCCCCGGGAGAACGCATGGTGCGCCTCGGGCTGGTGCAACGTCACGCCGGCCTCTGCCGCTGCAGGCTCGCCCCACATCCGTACCCCTCCCTCCCCCCGGCCTGAGTGAGCCAGAGCCCCCGAATCAGCGGCTCCTTTAACCCCGTCCTGTCTGAGCGAAGAACAGATGCCCTCCGGCGACCTACAGGCAGAGGTGGGGCCAAATCCAAAGCTGAGCCCCGGGAGCTGTGCAAAGAAAGAAGAGAAAGGGAAATCTCTCTCAGCAGCCTCAGGAGCAGCGGATTAAATCTCCACAATCAACTTGATGTACCCTGCATCTGTGGAATACCTGAATAGACAACGAATCATCCCAAAATTGAGGCGGTGGGCTTTGGGGGCAACTGTACACTTGGAGTTTGCTTTCTGCATCTACTTTGTTTCTTCTTTTATGTTTATCTTAGTTTAGTATTCAGAGCTTATTATCATTGGTAGATTTGTTTATTGATTTGGTTGCTCTCTTCCTTTATATATTTTTTTCTCTTTTTGTGACTGTGTTTCTGTATGCTTCTTTGCATTTTTAACAATTTATTAAATTTATTTTAATAATTTTTAATAATTTTAATATTTATTTTTAATAATTTTATTATAATAATTTAATAATTATTGTTTTTTATTTTTAATAAAAATTATTTACTTTTAATAATTTTTTATTTTAATACCTTTATTTTATTTTACTTTAGTTTTCTTTCTTTCTTTTAGTTGCTCCCTTTTCTTCTGACCAGTGTGGCTGACATGGTCTTCGTGCTCTGGCTGTGTGTCAAGCCTGAGCCTCTGAAGTGGGAGAGCTGAGTTCAGTACATTGGTCCACCAGAGACCTCCCTGCCCCACTTAATATCAAAAGGTAAAATCTCTTCCAGAGATCTCCATCTCAATGCTAAGATCCAGCTCCACTCAACAACCAGCAACCTACAGTGCTGGATACCCTATGCCAAACAACTAGCAAGACAGGAAACAATGCCACCCATCAGCATAGAGGCTGGCTAAAATCATAATAAGTTCACAGACACCCCAAAACACACCAACAGACGTGGAAATGCCCACCAGAAAGGCAAGATCCAGCCTCATCAACCAGAACACAGGCACCAGTCCCCTCCACCAGGTAGCCTACACAACCCACTGAACCAACCTTACTCACTGGGGTCAGACACCAAAATCAATGGGAACTACAAACATGCAGCCTGTGAAAAGGAGACCCAAAACACAGTAAGTTAAGCAAAATGAGAAGACACAGAAATACACAGCAGATGAAGGAGCACGATAACAACCCACCAGACTAAACAAATGAAGAGGAAATAGGCAGTCTAACAGAAAAATAATTCAGAATAATGATAGTAAAGATATCCAAAATCTTGAAGATAGAATGGAGAAAATACAAGAAATGTTTAACAAGGACCTAGAAGAACTAAAGAGCAAACAAACAATGATGAATAACACAATAAATGAAATTAAAAATTCTCAGGAAGGAAACAATAGCAGAATAACTGAGGCAGAAGAATGCAGAAGTGACCTGGAAGATAAAATAGTGGAAATAACTAATGTACAGCAGAATAAAGAAAAAAGAATGAAAAGATTTCAAGACAATCTCAAAGAACTCTGGGACACATTAACGCAACAACATTCAAATTATAGGCGTCCCAGAGAAGAAGAGGGAAAAAAAAGGACTGAGAAAATATTAGAAGAGACTATAGTTGAAAACTTCCCTAATATGGGTAAGGAAATAGTCAGTCAAGTCCAGGAAGTGCAGAGAGTTCCATATAGGATGAACCTAAGGAGAAACATGCCAAGGCACATATTAAACTATCAAAACTTAAAAACAAAGAAAAAATATTAAAATCAACAAGGGTAAAGCAACAAATAACATATAAGGGATGCCCCATAAGGTTAACAGCTAATCGTACAGCAGAAACTCTGCAAGCCAGAGGGGAGTGGCAGGACATATTTAAAGTGATGAAAGGGAAAAACCTACAACCAAGGTTACTCTACCCAGCAGGGATATCATTCAGATTCAATGGAGAAATTAAAACCTTTATAGACGAGCAAAACATAAGAGAATTCAGTACCACCATGCCAGCTGTACAACAAATGCTAAAGGAACTTCTCTAGGCAGGAAACACAAGAGAAGGAAAAGACCTACAATTACAAACCCAAAACAATTAAGAAAGTGGTAATAGGAACATGCATATCGATAATCACCTTCAATGTAAATGGATTAAAAAATGCTCCAACCAAAAGACATAGACTGGGTGAATGGACACAAAAACAAGACCTGTATATATGCTGTCTGCAAGAGACCCACTTCAGACCTACGGACACATACAGAATGAAAGTAAGGGGATGGAAAAAGATATTCCATGCAAATGGAAATCAAAAGAAAGCTGGAGTACTAATTCTTATATAAGACAAATAGACCTTAAAATAAAGACTATTACAAGAGACAAATAAGGACACTACATAATGATCAAGGAATCAATCCAAGAAGAAGATATAAGAAATGTAAATATTTATGCACCCAACACAGGAGCACCTCAATACATAATGCAGATGCTAACAGCTATAAAAGGGAAATCGACAGTAACACAATCATAGTAGGGGACTTTAACACCCTGGTTTCTGCAATAGTCAGCTCATCCAAAAGGAAAGTAAATAAGGAAACACACACTTTAAATGGTATATTAACAAGATAACTTAATTGATATTCATAGGACATTCCATGCAAAACCAAGGGAATACACTTTCTTCTCAAGTGCTCATGAAATAATCTCCAGGATAGATCATATCTTGGGTCACAAAACAAGCCTTGGTAAATTTAAGGAAATTGAAATCATATCAAGTATCTTTTCTGACCAGAATGCTATGAAATTAAGTATCAATTACAGGAAAAATTCTGGAAAAAATACAAACTCATGGAGGCTAAACAATACACTAGTAAATAACCAAGAGTTCACTGAAGAAATCAAGGAGGAAATCAAAAGAGACCTAGAAACAAATGACAATGAAAACACGATGACCCAAAATCTATGGGATGCAGCAAAAGCAGTTCCAAGAGGGAAGTTTATAGCAATATAATGCTACCTCAAGAAACAAGAAATATCTCAAATAAAAAACCTAACATTACACATAATGCAATTACAGAAAAAAGTACAAAAAACTCCAAAGTTAGCAGAAGGAAAGAAATCATAAAGAGCAGATCAGAAATAAACAAAAATGAAATGAAGGAAATGACAGCAAAGCTCAATAAAACTAAAACTGGTTCTTTGAGAAGATAAACAAAATTGATAAACCATGAGCCAGACTCATCAAGAAAAATAGGGAGAACACTCAAATCAACAGAATTAGAAATGAAAAAGGAGAAGTAACAACTGACACTGCAGAAATGCAAAGGATCATGAGAGATTACTACAAGCAACTATATTCCAATAAAATGGACAACCTGGAAGAAATGGACAAATTCTTAGAAAAGCACAACCTTTTGAGACTGAAACAGGAAGAAATAGGATATATAAACAGACCAATCACAAGCACTGAGATTGAAACTGTGATTAAAAATCTTCCAACAAACAAAAACCCAGGAGCAGATGGCTTCACAGGCGAATTCTATCAAACATTTAGAGAAGAGATAACATCTATCCTTCTCAAAATCTTCCAAAATATAGCAGAGAGAGGAACACTCCCAAACTCATTCTATGAGGCCACCATCACCCTGTCCCCAAAACCAGACAAAGATGTTACAAAAAAGAAAATTACAGGTCAGTATCACTGATGAACACAGGCAAAAATCCTCAATGAAATACCAGCAAACAGAATCCAGGAGCACATTAAAATGATCATACAACATGATCAGTGGGGTTTATCCCAGGAGTGCAAGGATTCTTTAATATATGCAAGTCAATCAATGTGACACACCATATTAACAAATTGAAGGAGAAAAAACATATGATCATCTCAATAGATGCAGAAAAAGCTTACGACAAGATTCAACACCCATTTATTAAAAAAACCCTCCAGAAAGTAGGCATAGAGGAAAGTTACCTCAACATAACGAAGGTCATATATGAAAAACCCACAGCCAACATCATTCTCAATGGTGAAAAACTGAAACCATTTGCACTAAGATCAGGAACAAGACAAGGTTGCCCACTCTCACCACTATTATTCAACTTAGTTTTGGAAGTTTTAGCCAAGGCAATCAGAGAAATAAAAGGAATCCAAAACAGAAAAGAAGAAGTAAAACTGTCACAGTTTGCAGATGACATGATACTATACTATACATAGAGAATCCTAAAGATGCTACCAGAAAACTACTAGAGGTAATCAATGAGTTTGATAAAGTAGCAGGATACAAAATTAATGTGTGAAATCTCTTGCATACTGATACACTAACATGAAAAATCTGAAAGAGAAATTAAGGAAACACTCCCATTTACCATTGCAGAAAAAAGAAAAAATACCTAGAGATAAACCTACCTAAGGACAAAAGACCTGTATGCAGAAAAATATAAGACACTGGTGAAAGAAATTATAGATGATACAAACAGATGGAGAGACATACCATGTTCTTGGATTGGAAGAATAAACATTGTGAAAATGACTATACTACCCAAAGCAATCTACAAATTCAATGCAATCCTTATCAATCTACCAATGGCATTTTCCACAGGACTAGAGCAAAATATGCACAATTTGTATGGAAACACAAAAGACCCCGAAAAGCCAAAGCAATCTTGAGAAAGGTAAAAGTAGCTGGAGGAATCACGCTCCCTGACTTCAGACTATACTACAAAGCTACAGTAATCAAGACAATATGGTACTAGCACAAAAACAGAAATATAGATCAATGGAACAGGATAGAAAGCCCAGAGATAAACCCATACACATATGGTCACCTTATCTCTGATAAAGGACACAAGAACATACAATGGAGAAAAGACAGCGTCTTCAAGAAATGGTGCTGGGAAAACTGGCCAGCTACAGGTCAAAGAATGAAATTAGAACACCCCCTAACACCATACACAAAAATAAACTCAAAATGGAATAAAGACCTAAATGTAAGGCCAGACACTATAAAACTCTTAGAGGAAAACATAGGCAGAACACTCTATGACATAAATCACAACAAGATCATTTCTGACCACCTCCTAGAGAAATGGAAATAAAAACAGAAATAAACAGCTGGGACCTAATGAAACTTCAAAGCTTTTGCACAGCAAAGGAAACCATAAACAAGACCAAAAGACAACCCTCAGAATGGGAGAAAATATTTTCAAGTGAAGCAACTGGCAAAGGATTAATCTCCAAAATTTACAAGCAGCTCATGCAGCTCAGTATCAAAATAACAAGCAACTCAATCCAAAAATGGGCAGAAGACCTAAAGAGACATTTCTCCAAAGAAGATATACAGATTGCGAACAAACATGGAAGAATGCTCAACATCACTAATCATTAGAGAAATGCAAATCAAAACTACAGTGAGGTACCACCTCACACTGGTCAGAATGGCCATCATCAAAATATCTACAAACAGTAAATGCTGGAGACCGTGTGGATAAAAGGGAACCCTCTTGCACTGTTTGTGGGAATGTAAATTGATACAGCCACTATGGAGAACAGTATGGTGGTTCTTTAAAAAACTACAAATAGAACTACCGTATGACCCAGCAATCCCACTACTGGGTATATACCCTGAGAAAACCATAATTCAAAGAGTCATGTACCACAGTGTTCATTGCCTCTCTATTTACAATAGCCAGGACATGGAAGAAACCTAGGTGTCCATCAACAGATGAATGGATAAAGAAGATGTGGCACATATGTACAATGGAATATTACTCATCCATAAAAAGAAATGAAATTGAGTTGTGTGTAGTGAGGTGGATGGACCTAGAGTCTGTCATACAGAGTGAAGTAAGTCAGAAATAGAAAAACAAATACCATATGCTAACACACATATATATGGAATCTAAAAAAAAAAAAAGTTTCTAAAGAACACAGGGCTGGACAGGAATAAATACGCAGACATAAAGAATGGACTTGAGGACTCAAAGATGGGGAATGGTAAGCTTGGACAAAGTGAGAGAGTGGCATGGACATATATATACTGCCAAGTGTAAAATAGATAACTAGTGAGAAGCAGCCAACCTTGCCCAGTACTAGGTTGGCAACCTCGAACAACTTATATTTAATGCCTCTATGGCTTGGTTTTTGACCTGCTCTTATGACTATGAAATGAAATTTTTGTGAAGTGCTTAGGAGAGCCTGGCACATGGTAGATGTTGTATAAATCTTCTTAAATCAGTCAAGTAAATACAAAGACACAGGTTGTGTCCAAGGGTTCCGGCTTTTCTGATGTGTAGCTGGTGGACGACCATGCACTCACTGAGCTGAAGAATGGGGCTGAGAATCTTCTGGTTTTGTTTCTAGGGTGTTGTTACTCCACACTGATTTACGTATGTGTGTTTTCTTCATTGGCTTCAAAAAGTTTGGACATTCTAGGAGAAACCCAAGGGTCTGATTAAATCACCAACAGCTTCACTTATATTTTTGGAAACATCTTAGAACTAAATGTAATGATCCAGAGACTTCCGGGTAAGATGGCGGAAGAGTAAGACGCGGAGATCACCTTCCTCCCCACAGATACACCAGAAATACAGCTACACGTGCAACAACTCCTACAGAACACCTACTGAACGCTGGCAGAAGACCCCAGACCTCCCAAAAGGCAAGAAACTCCCCACATACCTGGGTAGGGCAAAGCAGAGAGATTCCCGCACAGAGGAGCGGTGCCGAGCGGCACTCACCAGCCCGAGAGGCTTGTCTGCTCCCCCGCCAGGGCGGGCGGCGCTGGAGCTGAGGCTCGGGCTTCGGTCAGAGCGCAGGGAGAGGACTGGGACTGGCGGCGAGAACTCAGCCTGAGGGGGGCTGGTGTGCCACAGCTAGCCGGGAGGGAGTCCGGGAAGGCTCTGGAGCTGCCGAGGAGGCAGGAGACTTTTTCTTCCCTCTTGGTTTCCTGCTGCGCGAGGAGAGGGGATTAAGAGCGCCACGTGGAGGAGCTCCAGAGACGGGCGCGCGTCGCGGCTGAGAGCGCGGAGCCCAGAGACGGGCGTGGGACGCTGGGGCTGCTGCTGCCGCCGCCAAGAAGCCTGTGTGCGAGCGCAGGACACTGTCCACACCGCCCTTCCGGGAGCCTGTGCAGCCTACCACTGCCGGGGTCCCGGGATCCAGGGGCGGCTTCCCTGGGGGAACGCACGGCGCGCCTCGGGCTGGTGCAACGTCGCGCCGACCTCTGCCGCTGCAGGCTCGCCCCTCACTCCGTGCCCCTCCCTCCCGCCCGGCCTGAGTGAGCCAGAGTCCCCGAAGAGGCTGCTCCTTTAACCCTGTCCTGTCTGAGCGAAGAACAGACGCCCTCCAGCGACCTACACGCAGAGGCGGGGCCAAATCCAAAGCTGAGACCCAGGAGCTGTGAGAACAAAGAAGAGAAAGGGAAACCTCTCCCAGCAGCCTCAGAAGCAGCGGATTAAAGCTCCACAATCAACTTCATGTACCCTGCATCTGTGGAATACATGAATAGACAACAAATCATCCCAAATTGAGGAGCCAGGAGTCAGTGCTGTGCCTCTGAGGTGGGAGAGCCAACTTCAGGACACTGGTCCACAAGAGACCTCCCAGCTCCACATAATATCAAACGGCGAAAATCTTCCAGAGATCTCCATCTCAACACCAGCACCCAGCTTCACTCAACGACCAGCAAGCTACAGTGCTGGACACCCTATGCCAAACAACTAGCAAGACAGGAACACAACACCACCCATTAGCAGAGAGGCTGCCTCAAATCATAAAAAGTCCGCAAACACCCCAAAACACACCACCAGACGTGGACCTGCCCACCAGAAAGACAAGATCCAGCCTCATCCACCAGAACACAGGCAGTAGTCCCCTCCACCAAGAAGCCTACACAACCCACTAAACCAACCTTAGCCACTGGGGACAGACACCAAAAACAACGGGAACTACGAACCTGCAGCCTGCAAAGAGGAGACCCCAAACACAGTAACATAAGCAAAATGAGAAGACAGAAAAACACACAGCAGGAGAAGGAGCAAGATAAAAACCCACCAGACCTAACAAATGAAGAGGTAATAGGCAGTCTATCTGAAAAAGAATTCAGAATAATGATGGTAAAGATCATCCAAAATCTTGGAAATAGAATAGACAAAATGCAAGAAACAGTTAACAAGGACCTAGAAGAACTAAAGACGAATCAAGCATCGATTAAAAACACAATAAATGAAATAAAAAATACTCTAGATGGGATCAATAGCAGAATAACTGAGGCAGAAGAACGGATAAGTGAGGTGGAAGATAAAATAGTGGAAATAACTGCTGTACAGCAAAATAAAGAAAAAAGAATGAAAAGAACAGAGGACAGTCTCAGAGACCTCTGGGACAACATTAAACGCACCAACATTCGAATTATAGGGGTTCCAGAAGAAGAAGAGAAAAAGAAAGGGACTGAGAAAATATTTGAAGAGATTATAGCTGAAAACTTCCCTAATATGGGAAAGGAAATAGTTAATCAAGTCCAGGAGGCACAGAGAGTCCCATACAGAATAAATCCAAGGAGAAATACACCAAGACACATATTAATCAAACTGTCAAAAATTAAACACAAAGAAATCATATTAAAAGCAGCAAGGCAAAAACAACAAATAACACACAAGGGAATCCCAATCAGGTTAACAGCTGATCTCTCAGCAGAAACTCTACAAGCCAGAAGGGAGTGGCAGGACATACTTAAAGTGATGAAGGAGAAAAACCTGCAACCAAGATTACTCTACCCAGCAAGGATCTCATTCAGATTTGATGGAGAAATTAAAACCTTTACAGACAAGCAAAAGCTGAGAGAGTTCAGCACCACCAAACCAGCTTTACAACAAATGCTAAAGGAACTTCTCTAGGCAAGAAACACAACAGAAGGAAAAGAACTACAATAACGAACCCAAAACAATTAAGAAAATGGGAATAGGAACATACATATCGATAATTACCTTAAATGTAAATGGACTAAATGCTCCCACCAAAAGACACACACTGGCTGAATGGATACAAAAACAAGACCCATATATATGCTGTCTACAAGAGACCCACTTCAGACCTAGAGATACATACAGACTGAAAGTAAGGGGATGGAAAAAGATATTCCATGCAAATGGAAACCAAAAGAAAGCTGGAGTAGCAATTCTCATATCAGACAAAATAGACTTTAAAATAAAGACTACTAGAAGAGACAAAGAAGGACACTACATAATGATCAAGGGATCAATCCAAGAAGAAGATATAACAATTGTAAATATTTATGCACCAAACATAGGAGCACCTCAATACATAAGGGAAATATTAACAGCCATAAAAGGAGAAATCGACAGTAACACAATCATAGTAGGGGACTTTAACACCCCACTTTCACCAATGGACAGGTCATCCAAAATGAAAATAAATAAGGAAACACAAGCTTTAAATGATACATTAAACAAGATGGACTTAATTGATATTTATAGGACATTCCATCCAAAAACAACAGAATACACATTTTTCTCAAGTGCTCATGGAACATTCTCCAGGATAGATCATATCTTGGGTCACAAATCAAGCCTTGGTAAATTTAAGAAAATTGAAATTGTATCAAGTATCTTTTCCGACCACAATGCTATGAGACTAGATATCAATTACAGGAAAAGAGCTGTAAAACATACAAACACATGGAGGCTAAACAATACACTACTTAATAACGAAGTGATCACTGAAGAAATCAAAGAGGAAATTAAAAAATACCTAGAAACAAATGACAATGGAGACACGACGACCCAAAACCTATGGGATGCAGCAAAAGCAGTTCTAAGAGGGAAGTTTATGGCAATACAATCCCACCTTAAGAAACAGGAAATATCTCGAATAAACAACCTAACCTTGCACCTAAAGCAATTAGAGAAAGAAGAACAAAAACATCCCAAAGTTAGCAGAAGGAAAGAAATCATAAAAATCAGATCAGAAATAAATGAAAAAGAAATGAAGGAAACGATAGCAAAGATCAATAAAACTAAAAGCTGGTTCTTTGAGAAGATAAACAAAATTGATAAACCATTAGCCAGACTCATCAAGAAAAAAAGGGAGAAGACTCAAATCAATAGAATTAGAAATGAAAAAGGAGAAGTAACAACTGACACTGCAGAAATACAAAAGATCATGAGAGATTACTATAAGCAACTCTATGCCAATAAAATGGACAACCTGGAAGAAATGGACAAATTCTTAGAAATGCACAACCTGCCAAGACTGAATCAGGAAGAAATAGAAAATATGAATAGACCAATCACAAGCACTGAAATTGAAACTGTGATTAAAAATCTTCCAACAAACAAAAGCCCAGGACCAGATGGCTTCACAGGCGCATTCTATCAAGCATTTAGAGAAGAGCTAACACCTATCCTTCTCAAACTCTTCCAAAATATAGCAGAGGGAGGAACACTCCCAAACTCATTCTACGAGGCCACCATCACCTTGATACCAAAACCAGACAAGGATGTCACAAAGAAAGAAAACTACAGGCCAATATCACTGATGAACATAGATGCAAAAATCCTCAACAAAATACTAGCAAACAGAATCCAACAGCACATTAAAAGGATCATACACCATGATCAAGTGGGGTTTATTCCAGGAATGCAAGGATTCTTCAATATACGCAAATCAATCAATGTGATACACCATATTAACAAGTTGAAGGAGAAAAACCATATGATCATCTCAATAGATGCAGAGAAAGCTTTTGACAAAATTCAACACCCATTTATGATAAAAACCCTGCAAAAAGTAGGCATAGAGGGAACTTTCCTCAACATAATAAAGGCCATATATTACAAACCCACAGCCAGCATTGTCCTCAATGGTGAAAAACTGAAACCATTTCCACTAAGATCAGGAACAAGACAAGGCTACCCACTCTCACCACTCTTATTCAACATAGTTTTGGAAGTTTTAGCCACAGCAATCAGAGAAGAAAAGGAAATAAAAGGAATCCAAATGGGAAAAGAAGAAGTAAAGCTGTCACTGTTTGCAGATGACATGATACTATACATAGAGAATCCTAAAGATGCTACCAGAAAACTACTAGAGCTAATCAATGAATTTGGTAAAGTTGCAGGATACAAAATTAATGCACAGAAATCTCTGGCATTCCTATATACTAATGATGAAAAATCTGAAAGTGAAATCAAGGAAACACTCCCATTTACCATTGCAACAAAAAGAATAAAATATCTAGGAATAAACCTACCTAAGGAGACAAAAGACCTGTATGCAGAAAATTATAAGACACTGATGAAAGAAATTAAAGATGATACAAATAGATGGAGAGATGTACCATGTTCTTGGATTGGAAGAATCAACATTGTGAAAATGACTCTACTACCCAAAGCAATCTACAGATTCAATGCAATACCTATCAAACTACCAATGGCATTTTTCACAGAACTAGAACAAAAAATTTCACAATTTGTATGGAAACACAAAAGACCCCGAATAGCCAAAGCAATCTTGAGAACGAAAAATGGAGCTGGAGGAATCAGGCTCCCTGACTTCAGACTATACTACAAAGCTACAGTAATCAAGACAGTATGGTACTGGCACAAAAACAGAAAGATAGATCAATGGAACAGGATAGAAAGCCCAGAGATAAACCCACGGACATATGGTCACCTTATCTTTGATAAAGGAGGCAGGAATGTACAGTGGAGAAAGGACAGTCTCTTCAATAAGTGGTGCTGGGAAAACTGGACAGGGACATGTAAAAGTATGAGATTAGATCACTCCCTAACACCATACACAAAAATTAGCTCAAAATGGATTAAAGACTTAAATGTAAGGCCAGACACTATCAAACTCCTAGAGGAAAACATAGGCAGAACACTCTATGACATAAATCACAGCAAGATCCTTTTTGACCCACCTCCTAGAGAAATGGAAATAAAGACAAAAATAAACACATGGGACCTAATGAAAATTCAAAGCTTTTGCACAGCAAAGGAAACCATAAACAAGACCAAAAGACAACCCTCAGAATGGGAGAAAATATTTGCAAATGAAGCAACTGACAAAGGATTAATCTCCAAAATTTATAAGCAGCTCATGCAGCTCAATAGCAAAAAAACAAACAACCCAATCCAAAAATGGGCAGAAGACCTAAATAGACATTTCTCCACAGAAGATATACAGACAGCCAACAAACACATGAAAGGATGCTCAACATCTTTACTCATTAGAGAAATGCAAATCAAAACTACAATGAGATATCATCTCACACCAGTCAGAATGGCCATCATCAAAAAATCTAGAAACAATAAATGCTGGAGAGGGTGTGGAAAAAAGGGAACACTCTTGCACTGCTGGTGGGAATGTGAATTGGTACAGCCACTATGGAGAACAGTATGGAGGTTCCTTAAAAAACTAAAAATAGAACTACCATATGACCCAGCAATCCCACTACTGGGCATATACCCTGAGAAAACCATAATTCAAAAAGAGACATGTACCAAAATGTTCATAGCAGCCCTATTTACAATAGCCCGGAGATGGAAACAACCTAAGTGTCCATCATCGGATGAATGGATAAAGAAGATGTGGCACATATATACAATGGAATATTACTCAGCCATAAAAAGAAATGAAATTGAGCTATTTGTAATGAGGTAGGTGGACCTAGAGTCTGTCATACAGAGTGAAGTAAGTCAGAAAGAGAAAGACAAATACTGTATGCTGACACATATATATGGAATTTAAGAAAAAAATGTCATCAAGAACATAGGGGTAAGACAGGAATAAAGACACAGACCTACTAGAGCATGGACTTGAGGATATGGGGAGGGGGAAGGGTAAGCTGTGACAAAGTGAAAGAGCGGCATGGACATATATACACTACCAAATGTAAGGTAGATAGCTAGTGGGAAGCAGCCGCATAGCACAGGGAGATCAGCCCGGTTCTTTGTGACCGCCTGGAGGGGTGGGATAGGGAGGGTGGGAGGGAGACGCAAAAGGGAGGGGATATGGGAACATATGTATATGTATAACTGATTAAATTTGTAAAATAAAAAAATAAAAAAATTATAAAAATAAAAAAATAAATGTAATGATCCAGAGCCAGTTAAAGTCTTTATCATTCTACTTTTGGATAATCCTTGTTTTTAAAGCATCAAAGATTTTGTTTGCATTTTAATTGACCATCCAGAAACAGGTACCCACACTGTACATTGTACACTTAGCCTGTCGTGCAGTTCATGAAACATGGTAGCAAAATATTTCCTTACTAACTGCATGACTTGAAACACCTGTGCCTCAGGTATGGGCAGGTTACAGGCCTGCCACTTGTAGCCCAAAATCCCAGGGGTGAGACAGTGACTATGCAGGACTGAAGACATTCTTATTTTAGGGTCATTTCAAAACCTGTCTATTGAGAGCAGGGGACATATCTGGTTCAACACTGCACATCCAAACTGACTACAATGTCTGGGACATAACATGCACTTAGTAAATATTTGTTGAACAAATGAATAAATGGGTTTAATCATTTTTGGCAGGTCTCTGACATCCATAAAAGACTACACACCCTTTAACATCCAATTCAGCAATCATCCATTCAATCAGTCAAAAGATATTGTGTACATTTTACATGTCAGACTATTCTAGGTACTGGAGATACATAAGTGAAAAAGCCCATTGAATTTATAGTCTAGTGACAAGAAGCAGAAATAAATAAGACAACATTTAAAATGGTAGTTGGTGATAAGAGCTAAGGAAAAAAATAAGTGAAAAGATGGAGACAGAGAGTGTTGGATTGGTTTACATATTACAGTCAGAGTAGGCGAGAACCTCTTTAATCTATGGAAACTATTGTTATCTCCATTTCATGGCTCTAGCCACTAAACTGAGTGTCTTGAAATTCACATCATTTTCTAACTCACAGGCTTATAATGGAATGCTGATTTTTTTCTAGGCCCTTTACACATTCTTAAATGTCATGGAACTTGTCATCAGAGAACTTCCATTTTAAACATTGTTCCCTAACAATGGCCCAGTATGACACCTGGTGTCCTAACATATCTTAGACAGACTCCTGGTGTTGGGATGGTGTCCAGATTAAGCTTAAGAAGTTCACATTCTCAAACAGACAAATCAAACCTTCTGACAATGAAATTGTCAGATTTTATTTTTGAATAATTGTTTCATTCTTTTGAAGAGTTACAATACTTATAAAAAATTCAGAGTTTAAAATTTTGAAGTTTCTCCCTCACCATTGTATTCACAATTATTATTCAGTTTATTGTGTCCCTTCTACTTCCTAAGTATGTTAGCTCAGGCTGCCATAACAAAGTGCCATAGACTGGGTGGCTTAAATAACAGAAATTAAGAAAGTCCAAAATCATAGTGCCAGCAGAGTCAGGGTCTCGTGAGGACTCTCTATGGGTTGCAGATGGCCCCTCTCGTGTCTTCACGTGGCCTTTCCTCAGTACACACACCTGGAGAGAGAGAGATATCTCCCTTCCTATCCTTGTAAGGCCACCAATCCTATTGGATTTGGATCCAACCTTTATGAACCTCATTTAACCTTAATTATATCCTAAAAACACTACTTCCAAATACAATTACATTAGAGACTAGGTCTCCAAAATATGAATTTTGTGGGGACACAATTCAGACCACAGCAAAGAGAAAACAATTTTTGAACATACAGTAAGTCCCCTACATAAAAACCTTCAAGTTGCGAACTTTCAAAGATACAAACGTGCGTTCACATGTCCAATCACGTAAGTTAGTTCACGTGTCTGGCGTACATTATCACGTGCATGCACGTGCTACAGGTGGTCGTGCTTCTGTGTACTTTACTCTACAGTACTGAGAGTACAGTAGTATAGTATCTTTATTTCAAGCCCAGGATGTCTGGAAGCAAATGTAAAAGCTGTGGTGATATAGCTGGTACTGCTAAGAAGCGCCAAGTTATAATGATGGAAACATTGTTTTTGAGACACAGGACCCAAATGTAGAATGGTACATGAAGGCTGTAGCAGCCATTCAGAATGCAATCCAGTGCTACCATGTCATCTATGACAAGAAAAACAGAGCTACTACACAGACATCACTGGATCGCTCCATCACTCTCACCTCCTCTTCCTCCTCCAGTCAGTAATTCCTCTTGCCTGTTCACTCGATGCCAGCCCTTGTATGCCAGCTCTTGTACTGTACTACTGTACTTTTCAAGGTACTGTACTGTAAGATTAAAAATGTTTTCTTTATTTTTTGTGTTTGTTTCTTATGTGTTATTTGTGTGAAAAGTATTATAAACCTATTACAGTACAATATTACATAGCCAATTGTGTTAGTTGGGTACCTAGGCTAAATTTGTTGGACTTACAAACAAATTGGACTTATGAACGTGCTCTCACAATGGAACTCATATGTATGTAGAGGACTTCTTGTACTATTTTTAAAAGAATGCATACAATTTATTCAACCAATATTTATTGAGCATCTCCTCTGTGCCGAACACTATTCTAGGCATTTAAGCTATATAGATGAACGAAGCAAAGATTCCTGCCCTCGTGGAATGTATATTTTGTCAGGCAATGTTAGTAAATGGATTTTAGTAATCTAAGTTATTTAATACCAGATGATATTTTTAACCTCTTATGGAAGTCTTGCTTGATAATAAATAATTTTTGAAATACCAGCAAAAGGGAAAAATCAGACACCTTGCAAAAAGTCAGACATCGTTAAAAGTACCATACTAGATACAATGATAAAATATAACAAAAATCTGCTAAATATTGAAACTTGAGTCACAGAGCTTCACTAAAATAAGCTGAGTTCATGCAGCCATGAGTAAAGAAAAAAATTTTTTTCTTAGTGAAAAACTGAACAGTATTTCAGAGCATTTTTCCAGCAGGCACAAATAGTATTAGAAAGTCTTAGTAGAAACAAAAAATAAATAGCAATGAAACATTACATTTGGAAATCACTGACCAGCCCAAGAATAACAGTGAAATAGCAAGGAAGCCTTTAAAGTATTACTTATTAGGGATTAAAAACTTTCTAAATGCTTATCTTATTATGTCACAAAGACTCTAACAAGGCATTTAATCTGAGAGACATAAAATCAGAAAGTATAAATTTCTTAAGATTTTTTTAAAAATCAAGTGTATCACTAATTACATAGCATTTAACAAACAATAGTTGACAATATATTTAAACGTCATAATACTGTATCACATCCATTTCTAAACATGTTTGGTTAAACAAAAGGAAAACTAATTTTGTCAAATGTGTTCATAGCTAATAACGTGATTTAAAATTTTCAGAGTTCAACTGACAGCCAGTCATATCTCTTTACTGGGAGAGCTCCTTCTAAGGCATAAGACGTGCTCCTATGTGTCTGAAGATCTAACTCTGCTCAGAAGAACCATAGCACTAGGTGAAACTCATTGGGAAAGGAAGGAGGAAGGAAGGAAAGGAGGGAGGGATGGAGGAAAGAAAAGAAAAGAAAAGAAAAGGAAGAAAGGAAGGGTAAAAAAGCTGTAAAGTATCCTCTAAGTCACCTTTCTTTCCCCTACCCCCATGACTTTGACACCATCAAAGCTATTCAAAGACACGTAATATGTGACCAGCTGTACTGAACACTGTGAAAAAAATGTTTTCATATTTTATTATTTCCACATTAAGGACCACTGTAGGGATGGTGGTTTTTATCTCCTCCGATTCCAGCTGGTACAGAATGGTTGTCTTATTTTATTTGGAAGGTTATTAAAGCCTCCCCTTCTTCCTTTCCAACCCACAGCATTTGTTTTTAGAGTAAATTCCAGGGTCTATAACTTTCCATTATTTAAGGAATTTTTTTAAGTTATGGTTCATTACATTTTCTGTATTTTCTCTTAAATCCTTCTACATCACACATATTGCAATCCATCTTCTGAATGGAAAAAAAAAACCTTAAGTGTATTATAAAGGAAAAACTTGAAGCATGCTATGTCAAACTTTGTATTCTTTCAATTATGCATTCTTAAATAAAATTTAAATTGCAGCTGTGAAATGATTGAGAATTTTTGTTCAATGAAATGTACCTTACTTCTGAGACCATTTCTTTCCCCCCAGCTTTATTGAAATATAATTGACATATAATATATGATAAGTTTAAGGTTTAAAATATGATGATTTGATATATATTGTGAAATGATTACCATAATAAAATTAACACATCCATCAACTTCCATATTACAAGTTTTTGAAACCATTTAAAAATTTTTATTTTTCCCCCAATTTTTTATTGAAGTACAGTAAGTCCCCTGCATATGAACAAGCTCCATTCTGACAGCACGTTTGTAAGTCCAATTTGTTCATAAGTCCAACAAATTTAGCCTAGGTACCCAACTAACGCAACCAGCTATATACCACTGCTTTTATGCTTGCTTCCAGACATCCTGGGCTTGAAATAAAGAATCTGTACTCTAGAGAGTACTGTACAGTAAAGTACACAGAAGCACAACCACTTGTAGAGGATACATGCATGTGACAATGTACGCCAGACATGTGAACTAAGTTGCATGATTGGACATATGAACGCACATTTGCATCTTTGAAAGTTCGCAACTTGAAGGTTCATGTGTAGGAGATTTACAGTATAGTTGATTTACAATGTTTCAGGTGTACAGCAAAATGATTCAGCTAAATATAAATACATATATTATATATATACACTTTTTTAGATTCTTTTCTGTTATGGGTTATTGCAAGATTTTGAATATAGTTTCCTGTGCTATAGAGTAGGTCCTTGTTGTTCATCACTTTTATATATAGTAGTGTGTATTTGTTAATCCCAAACTCCTAATTTATCCCCTCACCACCCCACTATCCCCTTTGGTAACCATAAGTTTGTTTTCTATGTCTGTGAGTCTATTTCTGTTTTGTAAATAAGTTCATTTGTGTCATTTTTCTAGATTCCACTATAAGGGATATCATATGATATTTGTCTTTCTCTGTCTGACTTACTTCATTTAGTATGACAATCTCTAGGTCCATCCATGTTGCTGCAAATGGCATTATTTTGTTCTTTTTTATGGGTGAGTAATATTCCATTATATATATATAGATAGATAGATATAGATATAGATATAGATATATAGATATATATGCCACATCTTCTTTATCCAGTCATCTGTCCATAGACATTTAGGTTGTTGCCATGTTCTCACTATTGTAAATAGTGCAGCAATGAACATTGGGGTGCATGCATTTTTTTGAATTAGAGTTTTCATCTTTTCCAGATATATGCCCAGGAATGGGATGGCTGGATCATATGGTAGCTGTATTTTTAGCTTTTTAAGGAACCTCCATACTGTCCTCCATAGTGGCTGCACCAATTTATATTCTCACCAACAATCTAGGAAGGTTCCCTTTTCTCCACATCCTCTCCAGCATTTATTGTTTGTAGACTTTTTGATGGTTATCCTGACTGGTGTGAGGTGGTACCTCATTGTAGTCTTGATTTGCATTTCTCTAATAATTAGCAATGTTGAACATCTTTTCATGTACCTATTGGCTATCTGTATGTCTTCTTTGAAGAAATGTGTATTTAGATCTTCTGCCCATTTTTTGATTGAGTTTGTTTTTATGATATTGAGCTGTATGAACTATTTGTTATTAATTTTGGAAATTAATTGCCTGATGGTTGCATCATTTACAAATATTTTCACCCAGTCCATAGGTTGTCTTTTTATGTTGTTTATGGTTTCCTTTGCTGTGCAAAAGCTTTTAAGTTTAATTAGGTTCCATTCATTTATTTTTGCTTTTGTTTCCATTACTCTAGGAGACAGATCCTAAAAAGTATTGCTGTGATTTACATCAAAGGGTGTTCTGCCTATGTTTTCCTCTAGAATTTTATAGTATCTGGTCTTACATTTGGGTCTTTCATCCATTTTGAATTTATTTTTGTATATGGTGTTAGAGAATGTTCTAATTTCATTCTTTTATAAGTAGCTGTTCAATTTTCCCACCACCACTTATTGAAGAGACTGTTTTTTCTCCATTGTATACTCTTGTAGATTAACTGACCATAAGTGCATCGGTTTGCTTCTGGACTTTCTATCCTGTTCCATTAATCTATGTGTCTGTTTTTGTGCCAGTACCATACTGTTTTGATGACTTTAGCTTTGTAGTATAGTCTGAAGTCAGTGAGCGTGATCCTCCAGCTTCATTCTTCTTTCTCAAGGTTGTTTTGGCTATTTGGGTTCTTTTGTGTTTCCATGTAAATTTTAAAATTATTTGCTCCAGTTCTGTGAAAAATGTCATTGGTATTTTTATAGGGATTGCATTAAATCTGTAGATTGCCTTGAGTAGTATGGTTATTTTTAAAATATTCATTCTTCCAATCAAAGAACAAAGATGCCCACTTTTGCCACTTTTATTCAACATAGTTTTGGAAGTCCTAGCCATAGCAAACAGAGAAGGAAAATAAATAAAAGGAATCCAAATTGGAAAGGAAGAAGTAAAACTGTCACTGTTTGCAGATGACATGATACTATAAACAGAAAATCCTAAAGACCCTCCCAGAAAACTACTAGGACTCATAAATGAATTTGTTAAAGTTGCAGGGTACAAAATTAATATACAGAAGTCTTTTGCATTCCTTTTTTTACAATTTATTTTTATTGATGTATAGTTGATTTACAATGTTGTGTTAATTTCTGCTGAACAGCAAAGTAACTCAGTTATACACATATATACATTCATTTTTATGTTCTTTTCCATTATGGTTTATGCCAGGATATTGAATATAGTTCCCTGTGCTATACAGTAGGACCTTGTTGTTTATCCATTCTATATGTAATAGTTTGCATCTACTAACACCAAATTCCCAGTTCTTTGCTCCCTCAACCCCCTGGCTTGCACTTCTATATACCAACAATGAAAGATCATAAAGAGAAATTAAGGAAACAATCCTATTAACCATTGAATCAAAAAGAATAAAATACCTAGGAATAAACCTACCTAAGGAAGTGAAAGATGTGCACTCTGAAAACTATAAGAAACTGAGGAAAGAAATTGAAGACAACACAAACTGATGGAAAGATATACCATGTTCTTGGATTGAAAGTTTTTATTTTTTAAATATAAAATCGAATATGAAAATTATGATGCACAAAATTTAACTCAGTTTTATCTTATTAAAAATAAATCCCTTGGGAATTAGCAAAGAGATAAATCGCAGCTTCTGAAGTATCTGTTAATCAGTTGCAGTGATATTTTCTAGTGAATGACTATTTCAGTCTCAGATCATGAAAAACTGGCAGAAAACCATGAATGAATTAATAAAGAGAGCCTTCAAAAGAAAAGATTGTACTTATTAAAAATTGAAGTTTCACTGAAACTTCAGCCAAGACAGTGCCCAGATTCCTACTCACGTTAGATGACCCTGGCTCCAGAAGTCACGTGCCCTCTGCTGGTGCTAGGGCTAAACCTAATAATGCCTTGTTTTTTGTAGCTCAGAAACAGAATGCTTCTGAATGTGCTGTGTCATCTTCCTTTATAAATTTATTTTGAGTTTACTGTTTAATGGCATTTCCTCAACATATTTTATTTATAGACTAGCAGACCTTATATATTTTATATTGAAGTGTTTTGCTTATAAATATCACCCATGCTTTTTCAGTCTACAGGATGTTATTAAACTGCAAACAGAGTCACTTAAGAGGAGTAGGATGACGTGTTTTGTTGCAATCCATGCTTCCTAAATTTCCCTTACACTTTTTCCTAAAATTTTGTTCTTTTTTGCTTACAAAGAATTCCTCCAGGTTCTCATTCCTAAAGTTAATTCACAAACGCTGGAAATACTTGGGTGATCAGGAGTTTAATTTCACCCATGGAGGAAAAAACCAACCTGAAGCAATAGTACTGATGACTGCTGTGGAAGAGCCAGTCAGAGCATGCAGCAGTCTGGGACGTGCTTAGTGCGGAAAAGAGCAGATGCTCTCTACAGGGAGAAGGGTCACAGCTGCAAAGAGCAAGAACATGCACAAAATAGGGCCTCAGTGTCTGCACTATGAGGGGGAAATATGCTGGCCCATCCAGGATTTTTTTGTTCCCACAGGGCAGCAATTTCAATCAGCAGGGTTATTTCTAGATTAAAAAAAAAAAGCAGTGAAATGGATAAATTATATACATATTCATTTTTATTTCTGCCTAGTCAATAATAGTTTATTTTCCTGAGAAAAATAAAAGCTGAGGGTTTTTTTCCCTCTTATTTGTTTTTGAAGAAAGTAGGGGAAATGAGCAGTGTGTAATTTAGTTGGATTGCTGAATGGAACAATAACCTTCTACCCTGACCACCTCTGCCACTCTGTGGAAAGTTAGAAATGGAGTAGTCAATTTGCTTTATAAATATCCCAGGCCACTCTAAGGCAGTTTATCCTACAAACTAATCTCCAGCTTTTAACAAAATGAAACAATACTGGTAAAATATGGCCCCCAAATAAAATTCCTAAACTTTGACTGTTCTGCTCTTCTCCATTCTTCCCTATATTCGTGTTCCTATTTAAATACTCAACCCATCCAGCAATCCCACTCCTGGGCATATCTCTGGAAAAGACAAAAACTCTAATTCTAAAAGATACATGCACCCCAATGTTCATAGCAGTACTATTTACAATAGTCGAAATGAGGAAGCAATCTAAATGTCCATTGACGAATGGATAAAGAATATGTATTTATATACACAGTGGATTACTACTCATCCATAAAAAAATGAAAAATGCCATTTGCAACAACTTGGATGGACCTAGAGATTATCATACTAAGTGAAGTAAGCCAGACAGAGAAAGACAAACATCATATGGTATTGCTTATACATGGAATCTCAAAAAATTATACTGATACAAATGAAATTATTCACTAAACATAAATAGACTCACAGACATAGAAAACAAACTTATAGTTACCAAAGGGAAAAGGGGGGAGGGATAAATTAGGAGCTTGGGATTAACAGATACACATTACTGTATATAAAATAGATAAACAATAAGGATTCACTATATAGCACAGAGAACTATATTCAATATCTTGTAATAATCTATAATGGAAAATAATCTGAAAAAGAATACATGTATTAATATATATCAATATATGTATATGTATAACTGAATCACTTTGCTGTACACCTGAAACATTGTAAATCAACTATTCTCTAATTAATAAATAAATCAATAAATACTCAACCCAAATACTTCCTCCTTGTATTCTTCCCAAATTTCCCCAATCAGGATTATCCCTCTCTCCACAGTGTTCCTACAACACTTTGCATATGTTTCTATTATAATATTTATTTCATTCTGTCTTAACTCTACCATATTATAAGAAATCTACTCTTACAAAAGTAACCAATGTCTTCTCTGTGATGATACCCTTGGACATCTTCATGCTCATCGAACTAAGGATATTTCTCAGGACTTGATTTTCATTGTCATTTTCTTTGTTCTCCATTTAACTTACCTGGCTATAGTATCCAACAAATATGTGTTTGGAATAAATGATTCTGGGGGCCATTATGTGATAATTCTTTGCACATATATTACATTCAAAATTCAAAATTAGGAGTCCTGAGGTGTAAAATTTCCCTTGGCTAAAGAAGAATATAAAAAATAAAGCATTGAATGTCTACTGGAATTTCATAGACAGTCTCCTAAAAGTGCAGCAACTGTAAAACTAATATCAGATTCTAAAAGAACCGAAATGGAAACTCAAACAGTCCTGGCCAGCAAATAATTATCTGATCTGTAAGAGCAAAAGAAAGAAAGAAAAATGAAGACTTTAAGGGAAGTCAACATTTCCAAATAATCTCATCCTTGTATAATGTTAGTGAAACCATAGAAGCTGCTTTTTCATATTACAGGCAACAGTCTATAACCCTGAGAGGCTGTGCTGAGAAAGAAAAGAAAGAAAAGGAAAGAAAAAGAAAAGAAAGAAAGAAAGAAAGAAAGGGAGAGAGAGAGAGGGAGGGAGAGAGGGAGGGAAGGGAGGGAGGGAGGGAGGAAGGAAGGAAGGAAGAAAGAGGGAGGGAGGAAGGAAGGAAGGCTTCTGATATTGTTCCAATTGGCATAGATATTGACTAAAGGGAGTTTTGGAAGATGTTTTTATTCTATCTCCATGAGTATCATAGGAAATGGTTTTATATTTTGATGGCAACAGTATCATCTGGAAATAATGGTGCTCTATAACTGAATAGTCCATATGTGATTTCAACACAAGTGATTTGCAGAAGTGTTGTGACAGCTAACACATCCTGCAAACTTTGTTGTTCTTTCATCAAACGTTTATTGTTTCCTTTGTATCTAGAAACTGAGGGCACCTAGTTGCACACAATGCAAACAAACACATATATCCATATGCTCTTAGAAGACATCATAGCAGAAGTGATTGATTTTGCTTCTAAGTATAAAGTCTGGGAAAATAGGAGCAGACTGACCTGGTTTCAAGAATGATTAGTTTTCCATGTAGGTGGAGATGTAGAGATGGGTGGGGAAAGAGATTTTCCAGACAGAGGGGATGAATACAAAGGCCCAGAGAGGTGAAAGGACAGGTGTGGTCAGAGAGCTCTGACTAGAAAGAATTGCTGGAGCACAAAGTCCAATGGAAAGAATTGCAATTGAGGGAAGTTTGAGATGTAGGCCAAACAAAGAGGGGCTTTAGTTTGAAGCTAAGGAATTGGCCTTCATCCCGCTGGCTAGTGGTTCTCTTCAGTGTGTGTCAGAGTCACCTGGGGAGTTTGTTTAAATGTCCAACCCCTAACACTTCTCATTCAGCAGGTCCAGGGTGAGGTCCAGAAAACCATTTTTAGCAAAGATTCTCAGTGACACTTTTGAAGGTAGTTTTTGTTTTTACCTTGAGGAAATAGCAACAGTGATTGCAGGAATTTGAGGTATTCTAACCAGAAGCATGGCATTCTGAAGGGTAATTTGGGGTGAGGAGGAGGAAACTGGACACACTTGATAAGATTGACATCACAATTGTTTGTAAAACACTTGGTCTGGGATTGAGGAGACCTGGAATCCTACTTTAGAGCCATCACTGACTAGATGTGCTTCTTCCAGGCAGTTTTCTAATTTGTCTTTCACTTGCATTTTTCATTAAAGAGTGTAATATTATGAACCCTCCTTCTAAGCACATAAGTAATGAAGCTAAAATTACTTTTTAAATGCTTACACTTCATGCAACTGGAGTGGAAATTTTTTTAAATTGAAGTATAGTTGATTTAATTGTGTTAAATAATTATAGTTGTGTTAATTTCTGCTGTACAGCAAAGTGATTCAGTTATACATATATATATACATTTTTTCATATTATTTTCCATTATGATTTATCACAAGATATTGAATATACTTCCCTGTGCTTGAATGTAAGTTTTATGATTGTAAACTATGCACATGTTACAAACTGATAAAATCAAGACTCTGACCCTGATTAGAGAATATGCAGTAATAATGGATACCAGCTAACACTTAAATTTATGTTTTTTTAAAAAATAATATCATTTCTTTTTGCCCTTTTTTTGTTTTTAAAATTTTTATTTATTTTTTTAACATCTTTACTGGAGTATAATTGCTTTACAATGGTGTGTTAGTTTGTACTGTATAACACAGTGAATCAGCTATACATACACATATATCCCTATATCTCCTCCCTCTTGAATCTCCCTCCCAACTTCCATAACTCACCCCTCTAGGTGGAAACAAAGCACTAAGCTGATCTCCCTGTGCTATGAGACTGCTTCCCATTAGCTATCTATTTTACATTTGGTAGTGTATATATGTCAATGCCACTCTCTCACTTCGTCCCAGCTTACCTTTCCCACTCCCTGTGTCCTCAAGGCCATTCTCTACATCTACGACTTTATTCCTGTCCTGCTCCTAGGTTCCTCAGAATCATTTTTTTTTTAGATTCCATATATATGTGTTAACATATTGGTATTTGTTTTTCTCTTTCTGACTTACTTCACTCTGTAAGACAGTCTCTAGGTCCATCCACCTCACTACAAATAACTCAATTTAGTTTCTTTTTATGGCTGAGTAATAGTCCATTGCATATATGTGCAATATCTTCTATATCCATTCATCTGTCGATGGACACTTGGGTTGCTTCCATGTCCTGGCTATTGTAAATGGTGCTGCAATGAATATTGTGGTACATGACTCTTTGAATTATGGATTTCCCACTATATGCCCAATAGTGGGATTGCTGGGTTGTATGGTAGTTCTATTTTTAGGTTTTTGAGGAATCTCCATACTGTTCTCCATAGTGGCTGTATCAATTTACATTCCCACCAACAGTTCTTGCTTATATCTTAAGGATAACTTTATTACAGGATTTGAGGGGGAAAATTCAGTATAGAGAAATTATGAGCTCCCAAAACTTTTTTCAAGAGATGGTGATTGTGATGTGTGTGTGCATGTGCTCAAATCCTGGAAATACTAAAGTAGCTGTAGAAAGAGGAAAGGAAACTTGAGATTAAAAATAAATTATTGTTTTACTATGGAAAATGGTAGGGAAAAGAAATAGAAGTTTGGAAAAGTCTCTTTCCATACAAGCAAAAGTTTCTATCTGTGTACTTGAGAAGGAAGTAAAAACTGCAGACAAAAAAAAACATGGTATGAAAGCAAACAGTGTGACATTTGTAATCTCTCATGAGCCTTTGTAATTCTGCAGTGTCAAATATTACTTCTCCTTTTTCATTTCTAATTCTGTTGATTTGAGTCTTATCCCTTTTTTTCTTGACGAGTCTGGCTAATGGTTTATCAACTTTGTTTATCTTCTCAAAGAACCAGCTTTTAGTTTTATTGTTCATTGCTATTGTTTCCTTCACTTCTTTTTCATTTATTTCCAATCTGTTCTTTATGATTTCTTTCCTTCTGCTAACTTCTGGGTGTTTTTTGTTCTTCTTTCTCTAACTGTGTTATGTGTAAGGTTAGGTTGTTTATTTGAGATATTTCTTGTTTCTTGAGGTAGGATTATATTGCTATAAACTTCCCTCTTGGAACTGCTTTTGCTGCATCCCATAGATTTTGGGTCATCATGTTTTCATTGTCATTTGTTTCTAGGTCTCTTTTGATTTCCTCCTTGATTTCTTCAGTGAACTCTTGGTTATTTACTAGTGTATTGTTTAGCCTCCATGAGTTTGTATTTTTTCCAGAATTTTTCCTGTAATTGATATTTAGTTTCATAGCATTCTGGTCAGAAAAGATACTTGATATGATTTCAATTTCCTTAAATTTACCAAGGCTTGTTTTGTGACCCTAGATATAATCTATCCTGGAGATTATTTCATGAGCACTTGAGAAGAAAGTGTATTCTCTAGGTTTTGGATGCAATGTCCTATGAACATCAATTAAGTTATCTTGTTTAATATACCATTTAAAGTGTGTGTTTCCTTATTTACTTTCCTTTTGGATGAGCTGACTATTGCAGAAACCAGGGTGTTAAAGTCCCCTACTATGATTGTGTTACTGTCGATTTCCCCTTTTATGGATGTTAGCATTTGCATTATGTATTGAGGTGCTCCTGTGTTGGGTGCATAAATATTTACATTTCTTATATCTTCTTCTTGGATTGATCCCTTGATCATTATGTAGTGTCCTTATTTGTCTCTTGTAATAGTCTTTATTTTAAAGTCTATTTGTCTTATATAAGAATTAGTACTCCAGCTTTCTTTTGATTTCCATTTGCATGGAATATCTTTTTCCATCCCCTTACTTTCATTCTGTATGTGTCCATAGGCCTGAAGTGGGTCTCTTGCAGACAGCATATATACAGGTCTTGTTTTTGTGTTCCTTCACCCAGTCTATGTCTTTTGGTTGGAGCATTTTTTAATCCATTTACATTGAAGGTGATTATCGATATGCATGTTCCTATTACCACTTTCTTAATTGTTTTGGGCTTGTAATTGTAGGTCTTTTCCTTCTCTTGTGTTTCCTGCCTAGAGAAGTTCCTTTAGCATTTGTTGTACAGCTGGCATGGTGGTACTGAATTCTCTTATGTTTTGCTTGTCTATAAAGGTTTTAATTTCTCCATTGAATCTGAATGATATCCCTGCTGGGTAGAGTAATCTTGGTTGTAGGTTCTTCCCTTTCATCACTTTAAATATGTCCTGCCACTCCCTTCTGGCTTGCAGAGTTTCTGCTGTACGATTAGCTGTTAACCTTATGGGGCATCCCTTATATGTTATTTGTTGCTTTACCCTTGTTGATTTTAATATTTTTTCTTTGTTTTTAATTTTTGATAGTTTAATATGTGTCTTGGCATGTTTCTCCTTAGGTTTATCCTGTATGGAACTCTCTGCACTTCCTGGACTTGACTGACTATTTCCTTACCCATATTAGGGAAGTTTTCAACTATAATCTCTTCTAATGTTTTCTCAGTCCTTTCTTTTCGTCTTCTTCTCTGGGACCCCTATAATTAGAATGTTGTTGCATTAATGTGTCCCAGAGTTCTTTGAGATTGTCCTGAACTCTTTTCATTCTTTTTTCTTTATTCTGCTGTGCATTAGTTATTTCCACTATTTTATCTTTCAGGTCACTTCTGCATTCTTCTGCCTCAGTTATTCTGCTGTTGGTTCCTTCTTGAGAATTTTTAATTTCAGTTATTGTGTTGTTCATCACTGTTTGTTTGCTCTTTAGTTCTTCTAGGTCCTTGTTAATCATTTCTTGTATTATCTCCATTCTATTTCCAAGATTTTGGATATCTTTACTATCATTATTCTGAATTATTTTTCTGTTAGACTGTCTATTTCCTCTTCATTTGTTTGGTCTGGTGGGTTGTTACCTTGCTCCTTCATCTGCTGTGTAGTTCTGTGTCTTCTCATTTTGCTTAACTTACTGTGTTTGAGGTCTCCTTTTCACAGGCTGCATGTTTGTAGTTCCCATTGATTTTGGTGTCTGACCCCAGTGAGTAAGGTTGGTTCAGTGGGTTGTGTAGGCTTCCTGGTGGAGGGGACTGGTGCCTGTGGTCTGGTGGATGAGGCTGAATCTTGCCTTTCTGGTGAGAAGGACCATGTCCTGTGGTGTGTTTTGGGGTGTCTGTGAACTTATTATGATTTTAGGCAGCCTCTATGCTGATGGGTGGCATTGTTTCCTGTCTTGCTAGTTGTTTGGTATAGGGTGTCCAGCACTGTAGGTTGCTGGTCATTGAGTGGAGCTGGGTCTTAGCGTTGAGGTGGAGATCTCTGGGAGAGCTTTCACTGTTTGATATTACATGGAGCTGGGAGGTCTCTGGTGGAAAATGTCCTGAAGTCGGCTCTCTCACCGCAGAGGCTCAGGCCTCACACATGGTCAGAGCACAAAGACCTTGTCAGCCACAAGGCCTGGTACATGGGAGGTTTCTTGCCATTGTAACAACATTTCACTAAATGGGTAAGTCTCTCTTAATTTGGATGTGCACATGCAAATAGACTTTGCTGTTGATCACAAGTAATCACTTAGATTTTTACTAATATGTGATGTTCTCTGCCAAGGTAATAATTGTGGGCTGTGAATTATGTAAAATGGAATTACCATCTCTTTATTTTTTGCACAAAAAATCTATATTCATATATTTGAAACAATTCATTCAGAAGCCTATTTTAAAAGTGAAAATTTAAATGGATCCATGTGAAATAAAGACCAGATAGCTCTTCTCATACAAAGGTACTGGAGTTACTGGACTATAAGTCAGGAAACCTAATTTCTTAAACCAGCTCTGCTACCAAGCAGCTGTGTGCTTTGAAGAAATCAAGTTATTTTTCTTTTCTTTAGTTTTTTTTTTTCTTTTCTCCCATTATAATGTCACAGGACTGGACTAGGTAGCCTCCAATAACCCCTTTGGTGCAAACATTTTATGATTCTGTAATTAGGAATAAAGAGTGTTGCCCATCCCTTGGGTTTAACATGAATAATGGATCATTTGGGATCTGAAAAATATGCCTTTAATCTCATGTGACATCTCAGGTATCACAGGAGAGCCAAACCAATCACATTTGGTTGCTTTGCTTAGTTAGTTTATGGCCAGAATTGGTTTGCTTTAGATAACACACTCTTGTGCTGTGTCACTGTTGCTAAGATACAGTTTAGTAACTAAAAGTTATTTTAAATATATATCCTGGTATGGGGAGGAAAAAAACATGGAAAATTTTTGACCAAAGATTTAAACTACTTTTTTGAGAGGCTGGAGACAATGCTTTAGATAAATCTTTAAAAGGCCCATTTTCATGTGCATCCTAAAATTATTTTGCTTTACTCTGAAACTGAGTAAAGAGAGGGTAAGGACCCAGAGCAGGAGAGGTCCATCAACGGTTAGTAACTATGATGAATTGTTTTGCAGCAGTGTTTTGGCCAGTTTGAAAAGACACTGATATTGTTGCATCATGGTCTGTCTGTAAACATAATTTTTCCTTGACATTTATGCCTTTATTTTCATCAAAAAAAAGAGGGATTTGATTGTCATTATCTACAATAGATCTAAAAAGCCCTAATCTTAGAAATCCTTCTTGAAGGCTGAAGGGATTCCAACTGGACAGCCCTGTCCCAAGAGCAGGGGACATGCACACTCCCTGATAGAGGTGGTAGGGCCACTTGTTCCCCAAGTGCTGGCCGTGGACAGGCACAAAAGCTGGTGCCCCCAGAACCTCCTCCACATGACCCACAATCCCACCATCAGAGGGCCATGTTTTAGAGCCCCAGCAATCTCACTTTTCAAGGGCCCCTTGGATGTGTGAAGGATGGGTGCTGAGGAAGGGGCATGTCACACTGCAGCTTAGGCTTTACAGGGGGATTTCTGGGCAGTCAGCTGTCAACAGGATAAGGGGGCGGTTAGACACGAGGGATCTAGAGGGTACCTTGGTTACCAGGCAAGAGAGAAAAGGAGCTGGCAACATACTGCAGGGTTTCGAAGTCAGATCTTGCCTGCTTTGCCCATTTCACCAAGGGTCAAGCCAGCTTCTCTAGCTTATATTTGGCTCTTTGAATGAGGCCTGTTCCCTCCACCTACTTCATTTGCTTTGTGATTCTAGGCAACATTCTTTTCAGCCACATCTAAACTACCAGGCTTTGCATAATTCACTCCCAGTCTGAGCAGACCTGTCCTGTCTTTTCAGCCTGTGTATATTCAAGAAATGTAACTTGATCTTAAGTTGGTTCATCAAAAGTCGTTTAGCCTCTGATAAGCTTCTGAGGGGGGATTGAAAGCATAACCCCTGCTCCTAGGCCTTGCTAGGTCTCTGTGCCATTGAGTAGTTCCACCCTGAGAAAACACCCCGTCACCCAGCAGCAAACAAGTCAGTAACTCTTCCACAATCTGTCACCAAAAGCAGCTCTTTGTCACCACCCCAGGGTCTCTGTTTTCTGTTACCATTATCATTATTACTATTATCATCATTACTATTATTGCTACTATTATTGTTGTTAATACTATGACTATTATCACTATTGCTATTAACATTATCATGATTACCATTATTACTATGATCATTACTATTATTACTATTATTATCATTACTACTGTTATTATTTCTATTCTCATTATTACTATTGATACTATTAACTTTATCGTTATTACTGTTGTTATTAATACTATTATCATCATTACTATGATTGCTACTACTATTCTCATTATTGCTATTATTACTACTATTACTATTATTACTACTATTACTATTATCATTACTGTTATTGTTACTATTATCATTATTACCATTATTATTGTTTCATGCCCAACTTCTTCACCAGACTCTAAGGCTCTCCAGTCATGGACTGGACACCACATGCTTTAGTACCCCTCCCTCTCCCCACCCCTCTCTCCTCTCCCAACCCCACTCCCCTGCCCAATCCCACCCAGTGTCAGGCTTAGTACTTGGCTCAGGGTTACCTTTTGGTAAACGTCTTCTAAGTAAATGAAAATGATAAGAGCAGCAGATCATTTCACTGTTATTTGAAATAATGTCTGAAGGCAGGGCCATTCTTCGTATTTCTCTCAGTTTCTTAGAAGGGAAAACAGGGCTGAAACCTTCAATCACAGTTTGGCTGATTCTGTATGTGCTGCTCTGAGTAATGAGGGGCTTAGATCCCGTCACAGCAGGTGGAGCTCAGAATGGTAGGTGATGAGTGTTACTCAAACCCACAGGGCTTTACCGCCCTTTGCTACCCTGGTTTTGCCCCAAGCTGACCTTTTTGCTTCTTTTCGTCCTGTCTGACTCAGGATCACTCACCCTCTTGTCCTTCTGTGTCTCTCCCTTGTCCAGGTCGTAAAAAAAAAAAGAGAGAGAGAGAGGACAGTAAAGAAATTACTCTTCTAGTAAATAAAATGTTAACTTGGAAATCACTGACATCTGGACTGCTTATAAATCATGTACTTCTCCTATATGTGCCCCTGGGAAAATCCCAGAGGAAAGTGTTGGACTATGGGATTCAGACTGTTTCACAGAAATGGAACTAAAACCAAAACAAGCAGCTCTCACTGCCAGAGAAGAATGTGGAATATAAAGCTTACCAGAAGGGACATTAAAAAAGTAGGAGAACATAATAACAAACTCAGGAGTTCAAACTTACTGTCTTAAAATAATTTTATGATTCTAAAGGTGTGGATATGTTATATATAGCCATTTCCTAGAATTTTCAATAAGCCACACTCTATGGGGATGTGTATTTAAAATACAAGGTACTTGCAGTCAGCCGTACCTATGACTGAGAGTTGAGAATTTCCACAACGTACTAGTCTCATAGCCTTGGGTTTCTGAGCTCTTTAGCATCTGTTGAACATGAAATAAAGGATAGTTGTATTCTGTACAATAGAATTAATTGCTAATTGAGCCCTACGTGTGCTGGGCTCGATCCCACTCACATAAACTGCCTCACTTATTCCTCATCGGGACCATCCTTTACACATTTTATGGTGCCATAGCTGAGATACATAAAAGGTAAGTCACTTGCCCAAGGTTACACAGATGGTAAGTAGGAGAACTGGGACTCAAGCCCAAGCTAAGGGCTGAGAACCCACTCTCTTAACTACTATTCTGTCAATCAATATGTTTGCAAAATCTTAGAAATGGAAGACACATTATAAAGAGTCCAGTACAAGCTATCATTTACATGTGAGGAACCTGGACCTCGGAGATTGGGTCATAGTCACCAGAGAGTGACAGACCCAGGAGAAGGTCTCTGCATCCACATGCGATCCTCACTCTGCATGGAGAAGGATGTCTTACACACAAGAGACACACCATGGGTAGTCTGAGCAGGTTCAAGAGAACAGACAAAAGAGTATTTGTTTTGAGAAAAGCTTTTTAAATGGTTTAGATATTTTATATAAACTAGTAAAATAAGTTAGACCTGGCCTGCAGGAATTTCATGTCATCTGCAGCATCAGAAAAAAAGAGTTGATAAAGCAGAAGGGGTCAGAGAAGAGTGGAAATGAACAGACATGGAGCTGTTTTATATTTTTATCTTGATAACGTTTTTTTTAATTGGAGTATAATTGCTTTACAATGTTGTGTTAGTTTATGCTGTACAACGAAGTGACTCAGCTATACGTATACATATATCTCCTCCCTTTTGTCCCTCCCTCCCTCCCCACCGCCGTCCCACCCATCTAGGTCATCACAGAGCACCAAGCTGAGCTCCCGGTGCTATACAGCAGGCTCCCAGTCACTATCTATTTTACACATGGTAGTGTATTTATGTCAAACCTAATCTCCCAATTCATCCCATCCTCCCCTTCCCCCAAGAGAAAAACAAATATCGTACATTAATGCATGTATGTGGAATCTAGAAAAATGGTACAGATGAACCTAGTTCCAGGGCAGGGATAGAGACGTAGACGTAGAGCTGGTTTTGAGTATTCACTGTATCTCCAAACGTGAGAAGGTGTGGCCATTGGATTTTTCATCCTCAGTTCATCACATACTTACTAGAATTTTATATATATATAAAAAAAGAAAGAAAAGTTACAAAAGCCTTTACATTTTTTCAATGCTTTTTGTCTGTGTGCAGGTTGAAGGATGTGTGTTCATTTTCCTCAGTTACCTCTGGTCTCCTGCTGGATGTGTAAGAACAGTTATGAGGGTCTCTCACTAGGTAGCTCAGGACAATTCACACTGTGTAATTTCTTCCTTACAACTCTTCTGGGACACGTGCAATGGATATTCAATTGTCTCCTTCAGTCCAAGAGGAAAGTGAGAGCTCAGAGAATTTAAATGCCATACATGATCTCTTGGAGGACACTGTCATTGATCACACCTCTATTTCTTTCTCCCAAGTGTTGTGGCCTATGGCCCAGGAATGTACTGTAATTTACATCTGTATCTATCCCTGTATATTACTTTATAGTGTTTGTTTCCATCTTACTGATGATAAAGATAGAAAAATAATAGAGACAACCGTCGTCACAAGTAGAGTTGGAACACACAGTTACTGCAGACCTTGTCACAACAAAGGCTAATCAATGTTATATTTACCCACCGACTCAGAGGCAAACTCAGAGGCAAGCAGTCATTTAATGCCTATAGAAATATGTACTGGCCAGCGATAAATGTTAACAGGAAAGTTTTCAATCACAAGTTTATTAGGTAGGTGTACATCATAAACTAGACTTAACTCAAACTTAATGCACCCTCAGACCTCGGGGCAGCAAGTTATAAGGGAAAGGAAAGAAGATAAAAGTATGAATGACATCAGCCCAGCCAATCAGAAGAATTCCCACAGTACAATATAAGAGGGTCCAGTTTCAGAGCAGTGTCCATTTTCCTCCAGATATCTGAAGACTTTTGGATAGAAATGCCCTAGTCAGCTTGTTGCTTAAGTAAACAGGCAAACGATTGCTATCTGACATAGTATTAATATTCAGGATTGTGTTAGGCTCTTAAAATAGTCTTGTTTTGGTATCAGGGTGATGGTGGCCTCGAAGAATGAGTTTGGGACTGTTCCTTCACCTGTAATTTTTTAGAAGAGCTTGAGAAGGATGGGTGTTAGCTCTTCTCTAAATGTTTGATAGAATTCACCTGTGAAGCCATCTGGTCCGGGACCTCTGTTTGTTGGAAGATTTTAATCACAGTTTCAATTTCATTACTTGTGATTTGTCTGTTCATATTTTCTATTTCTTCCTGGTTCAGTCTTGGAAGGTTATACCTTTCTACGAATTTGACCATTTCTTCTAGGTTGTCCATTTTATTGGCACAGAGTTGCTTGTAGTAGTCTCTCACTTTGTATTCCTGCAGTGTCTGCTGTAACATCTCCTTTTTCATTTCTAATTTTATTGATCTGAGTCCTCTCCATATTTTTCTTGATGAGTCTGGCTAATGGTTTATCAATTTTGTTTATCTTCTCAAATAACCAGCTTTTAATTTTATTGATCTTTGCTTTTGTTTTCTTTGTTTCTATTTCATTTATTTCTGCTCTGATGTTTATGATTTCTTTCCTTCTGCTAACTTTGGGGGGGGGTTGTTCTTCTTTCTCTAATTGCTTTAGGTGTAAGGTTAGGTTGTTTGAGATTTTTCTTGCTTCTTGAGGTAGGATTGTATTGCTATAAACTTCCCTCTTAGAACTGCTTTTTCTGCATCACATAGGTTTTGGATCATTGTGTTTTCATTGTCATTTGTCTCTAGGTATTTTTTGATTTCCTCTTTGATTTCTTCAGTGATCCCTTGGTTATTTAGTAACATATTGTTTAGCCTCCATGTCTTTGTATTTTTTCACGTTTTTTTCTCTGTAATTGATTTCTAATCTCATAGTGTTGTGGTCAGAAAAGATGCTTGATATGATCTCAATTTTCTTAAATGTACTGAGGCTTGATTTGTGACCCAAGATGTGATCTATCCTGGGGAATGTTCCATGCACACTTGAGAAGAAAGTATAATCTGCTGTTTTTGCATGGAATGTCCTATAAATATCAATTAAATCTATCTGGTCTATTGTGTAATTTAAAGCTTGTGTTTCCTTATTAATTTTCTGTTTGGATGATCTGTCCATTGGTGTAAGTGAGGTGTTAAAGTTCCCCACTATTATTGTGTTACTGTCAATTTCCTCTGTATAGCTGTTAGCTGTTGCCTTATGTATTGAGGGGCTCCTATGTTGGGTGCATGTATATTTATAATTGTTATCTCTTCTTCTTGGATTGATCCCTTGATCATTATGTAGTGTCCTTCCTTGTTGCTTGTAACATTCTTTATTTTAATGTCTATTTTATCTGATATGAGTATTGCTACTCAAGCTTTCTTTTGATTTCCATTTGAATGGAATATCATTTTCCATCCCCTCACTTTCAGTCTGTATGTGTCCCTAGGTCTGAAGTGGGTTTCTTGTAGACAGCATATATTTGGATCTTGTTTTTGTATCCATTCAGCAAGCCTGCGTCTTTTTGTTGGAGCATTTAATCCATTCACGTTTAAGGTAATTATCGATACTATGTTCCTTTTGCCATTTTCTTAATTGTTTTGGGTTTGTTTTTGTAGGTCCTTTTCTTCTCTTGTGTTTCTCACTTAGAGAAGTTCCTGTACCATTTGTTGTAGAGCTGGTTTGGTGGTGCTGAATTCTCTTAGCTTTTGCTTGTCTGTAAAGCTTTTGATTTCTCCATCGAATCTGAATGAGATCCTTGCCGGGTAGAGTAATCTTGGTTGTAGATTCTTCCATTTCATCACTTTAAGTGTGTCATGCCACTCCCTTCTGGCTTATAGAATTTCTGCTGATAAATCAGCTGTTAACCTTATGGGATTTCCCTTGTATGTTATTTGTCGTTTTTCCCTTGTTCCTTTCAATAATTTTCCTTTCTGTTTAATTTTTCCCAGTTTGATTACTATGTGTCTCAGTGTGTTTCTCCTTGGGTTTATCCTTTATGGGACTCTCTGCACTTCCTGGACTTGGGTGGCTATTTCCTTTCCCATGTTAGGGAAGTTTTTGACTATAACCTCTTCAAATATTTTCTCGGGTCCTTTCTCTCTCTCTTCTCCTTCTGGGACCCCTATAATGTGAATGTTGTTGTGTTTAATGTTGTCCCAGAGGTCTCTTAGGCTGTCTTCATTTTTTTCATTCTTTTTTCTTTATTCTGTTCTGCAGCAGTGAATTCCACTATTTTGTCTTCCACGTCACTTATCTGTTCTTCTGCCTCAGTTATTCTGCTATTGATTCCTTCTAGTGTATTTTTCATTTCAGTTATTGTATTGTTCATCTCTGTTTGTTTGTTTTTTAATTCTTCTAGATCTTTGTTAAATATTTCTTTTTTTTTTTAGTTTTTTATTTTTTTGTTTGCGGTACGCGGGCCTCTCACTGTTGTGGCCTCTCCCGTTGCGGAGCACAGGCTCCGGACACGCAGGCCCAGCGGCCATGGCTCACAGGCCCAGCTGCTCCGCAGCATGTGGGATCTTCCTGGACCGGGTCACGAACCCGTGTCCCCTGCATCGGCAGGCGGACTCTCAACCACTGCGCCACCAGGGAAGCCCTGATAAACATTTCTTGCATCTTCTAGATCTTTGCCTCCATTCTTTTTCCGAGGTCCTGGATCATCCTCACTATAATTTTTCTAAATTCTTTTTCTGTAAGGTTGCCTATCTCCACGTCACTTTGTTGTTTTTCTGGGGTTATATCTTGTTCCTTCATCTGGTACATAGCCCTCTGCCTTTTCATCTTGTCTGTCTTTCTGTGAATGTGATTTTTTTTTCCCACAGGCTGCAGGATTATAGTTCTTCTTGCTTCTGCTGTCTGCCCTCTCTACCCTATGTCTTTTGATTGGAGCATTTAGTCCATTGACATTTAAAGTGATTATTTATAGGCACGTACTTATTGCTATTTTGTTACTTGTTTTCTGGTTGTTTTTGCAGTTCTTCTTTGTACTTTTCTTCTTCTTTTAGTCTTTTCCCTTATGGTTTGATGATTTTCTTTAATGGTAGGCTTGTAGTTCTTTTTCCCTAGTTTTTGTGTGTCTATTGTAGGCTTTTGATTTGTGGTTACCATGGGGTTTATATATGTTGGCCTATAACTATATCTACTTGTTTTAAACATGTAGTCCTTTAAGTTCAATCATATTCTAAAGACCTACATTTTTTACCCTCTCCCACATGTTTTGTGTGTTTGATATCATATTTTACATCTTCATATCTATCTATCCCTTAACTGTTTATTGTAGGTATAGGAGATTTTACAATTTTTGTCTTTTAACTTTCATACCAGCTTATGTGAGTGGTTGATCCACAGCCTTTTTATATATTTGCCTTTACCCAAGGGATTTTCCCCTTCCTCTAATTTTTTATTTCTTGTTGTAGCCTTTGCTTTTTCACTTAAAGAAGACTCTTTAACACTTCTTGTAGGATCATTTTAGCATTGATGAATTCCTTTAGTTTTTGCTTGTCTAAGGAGTTCTTTATCTCTCCTTCAATTCTGAATGATAAACTTGTTGGGTAGAGTTTACCCTGTGCTAAGTTATAGATTTTTTTCTTTCAGTATATTAAAAGTATCATGACACTCCTATCTAACCTGCAAACTCTGTGCAGAAAAATCAGCTGATAGCTTTATGGGGGTTCATTTCTATATGACTTTTTGCTTTACTCTAGCTGTCGTTAAAATTCTCTTCTTAAACTTAACATCTGTCATCTTAATTATATGTCTTGGTGTGGGTCTGTTTGGATTCATCTTATCTGGGATGCTCTGTGTTTCCTGTACCTGCATATTTGTTTCCTTCTTCAGGTTTAGGAAGTTTTCAGCCATAATTTCACCATATACAATTTCTACCCTTTTGTTTTCTCTTCTCCTCTAGGACCCCTATAATGGGAATGTTAGTATGCTTGATATTGTTGCAGAGTTTCCTTAAACTATTCTCATTTTTTACAATTTATTTTTCTTCTTGCTCTTCTGATTGGGTGTTTTCCATTATTCTATATTCCAGATCACTTATGTGTTCTTCTGTATCACCTAACCTGCTATTAATTCCTTCTAAGTTTACTTTTCATTTCAGTTATCTTATTCTTCAGGTCTGATTGATACTTTTTTATATTTTATAGTTCTTTGTTAAAATTCTCACTGTGTTCATCTAATTTTTTCCCACATTCAGTTACTATTCTTATTACTATTGCTTTGAACTCTTTATCAGGTAAATTATTTATTTCTGTTTCATTAAGGTTTTTTTGAAGGGTTTTTTTTTTCCTGTTCTTTTGTTTGAAACATACTCCTCTGTCTTCTCACTTTGTTTAACTTCCTCTGTCTCTATGAAATTAGGTGAAACAGTTACTAGTCCCTGTCTTGAAGACATGTCCTGTGTAAAAGTGTCCCTATGCAGTCTGTGTGTGCCTAGTAGGTGGGAGAGCTGGATCTGAAGTCAGGAGTGGCTGTGTCTTCCCCTGGGATGTGCTGGTAGCTATCACCTTGGAATGAAATGGGGTTGGAGATGGAGGGGCTAGAGCCAGAGCCAGGTGTGAGCTGTGGCTTCTCCTCTGCTCAACGGCAGTCACTGCCCTATTGGGGGTAAAGGCAGGGCCCAAGGGGATGGAGCATATGCCCTGGGAGAGCTGGGTTTCTCAAGGGTGTGAAGGCAGTCTCTGCCTTGGTTGGGGGTTTGGCCAGGATCCAAGGGCTTGGGGTTGCACTTCATGCTGGTTTTGCTTTTTCCTCTATGAGCATGCCTTGGTTAGAGGTTTGGCTGGGGCTGGAGGGGTTGGAGCTGCACCACTGAGCTAGTTTTGTTCTCTCCCAAGTGTATGCATGCACTGGCAATGGTTGCCTCCACCCTGGTCAGGGGCAGGGCTGGGGTCTGAGTTGGCTCAGTTTCCCCCAAGTGTGCACCCTCTTTTTGGCAACAGCCGTGGTGGAGAGCAGCACTAGAGCAAGAGGGGCCGGAGGGGGACCCCAGTGTGGGCTGAGGTGTGTGTGCTGGGGTGATCCTGGCAAGCCAGCTAGAGCCCCAGGCAGTTTTCACTCTGCTTCCTCAGCGCTGGGACTGAGAGTGAACAAGCATGTGTCTGCTCTCTGCATGAGTGGAATCTCAGTTTCCTACAGCCCTCTGATAAGCCTCACTGGTTTTCAAAACAGCCAAGGGGGCTCATCTTCCTGGTTTTGGACCCCAGACCTGGGGTGCCTAATATGTGGCTTGAACACCTCACTTCCCAGGGAGGATCCCTGAGCCTGTGACATCCCCCTCCTGTTAGGGGTGCAGGTTCTGACCAAATCACTTCTCTTCCCCTCCTACCAGCCTCTGTGAGGATCTTTCTTTACAGCTTTGGTTGTAGAAGAGCCTTCCTGCTAGTCTCCAGGTCAATTTCAGAGAGAGTTTTTCTACATGTAGTTGACGTTTTGATGTGTTTATGAGAGGAGGTGCTCTCAGCATCCTCCTACTCTGTCATCTTGATCCCACCTCAACTGTCACCATTTTCTAGGCAACAGAAAGGGGAGCGGACAAAGTAAGTATCTGTGAGATGACCCGGAAATGGCCTGACTCAGATTCTTTCCTACCTCATCGGCTTGAACGCAGTCAGACAGCCTCACATGACTGTAAAACTGCCTGGGAGAATACAATAAGTCCCCTACATACGAACGAGTTTCATTCCAAAAGTGTGTTGGTAAGTCCAATTTGTTTGTTAGTCCAACAAATTTAGCCTAGGTACTCAACTAACACAATCGGCTATCTAGTACTGTACTGTAATAGGTTTATAATACTTTTCACACAAATAATACATAAAAAACAAACAAACACAAAAAATAGAAAACATTTTTAACCTTACAGTACAGTACCTTGAAAAGTACACTAGCACAGTACAACAGCTGGCATACAAGGGCTGGCATCAAGTGAACAGGCAGGAAGAGTTACTGAATGGAGGAGGGAGAGGAGGTGGGAGATGGTAGAGCTGAAGGATCGTCAGCAACAGGAGATGGAGGGAAAGCTGCAATGTCACTCATGCCTGATGTTGATGGCACAGGTTCTGGTTCCTTGCTGGCTTCAATTCTATCTACCCTCTAGAAAACATGATCCAGTGATGTCTGGGTAGTACTGTACCACCTATATCACTGCTGCTTTTATGCTTGCTTGGATATCCTGGGCTTGAAATAAAGATATTGTACTACTATATTCTATACAGTACTACACAGTAAAGTACACAGAAGCACAACCACTTGTAGAGGATGCACACGTGTGACAATGTACGCCAGACACGTGAACTAACTTATGTGATTGGACATGTGAACGCACATTTGTATCTCTGAAAGTTCTAAAGTTGAAGGTTTGTATGTAGGGGACTTACTGTAGTGTGTATTTTGCAGCTGTGAAGGGATCTGTGTACCCAGGTAAAGGCTGGGGGACCCTATTACTAAACATAAAGAGGAGAGAAGGCTACTGGGAGAATGGCCGTCAGTCTGCCCCACCGTACCTCCCTCTTCCCCTCGATTCCACATACTTTCTTCTTTCTATTAATACACCTATCCCTCTCCCAACAAAAGACAACTCAAATCACATCCTGTTTCTTCATTCAGCTCACAGTTAGGATTTCTGGGTGAGATTCTGTGTTCTCCATCAGATCTGGCTATGGCCCACCTAGTCTGGCAGACATCAAACAGGAAGAGAGCAAAACAGGCAGATGCTGAGACCCTGGTGGCTCTGGACAGCTCAGCTCTGGCTACTATGTGATAGAGGAATAAATGATCTTTTATTTTAATCCACTGTATTTTTCTCGTTCTGCCACAGCAGCTTAGTTTTTACCCAAACCAATAGAGGATCTATTACAAAATCACTTGAATTTCCTATACTTATTTCAGTTTTATACTTCCCAATGACTTCTCAAACAAGACTATGTATTTTAGCAATTTGAGATTCAGTGAAGTGGAGTCTATTTTGCTTAATCTCAGTTATCTTGTTCAATGATCCCAACAGACTCTATCATACAGAGCACAAAGAGAAGAGCAGATGGCCTGGAAAATGAATCAAAGGGAATTTGGCTCTCACTGTAACTGTCATTGCCACTTCTTTTGCTTTTAAATGAGAAAAATCATTACAGTTTTTGAAAACTTCCCTACAGACTCAGTGAAACCTGGGGATGTTCTGAGGTAAGGATTAGAGGGAAATCCTCTCATCCTTGCCCACTTCTTGTCCAATCCAGTGAGGAGGTCACCTGAATATTGGGTGTAGAATAATTAGGTGACTTCTGCAGCTCCCACTCAACCCCTGACTCTCTAGGGACAGTTCAGACATGGGAAGTACATGATTTGTGTTGAAATAACTTTCTAGGCCCAAGATGCAGCCATCTCCACCCTGGGTGCCTCATTAGCAAACTGAAACTTAGGTGACTTTCATTTCCCTTTAGATGCTCTTCTTGACCAGAAACACAGTACATCCAGTCAGCCAATCCCCGAATGCCAAGCCAACTCTGAGTTCTATAGTCATTTCCTTGTTTCCTGTTCTTTGCCCTATAAAAAGCTCCTGTCTTCTGCCCCTGCAGTGGTCTGGATGCCTGGGGATGGAGACAGTCTGCTTCATGAAGTGTTAAGTAAAGTTTGTTTGCATCACCTGCCTTGTCTCCTTTAATCATTCTCAGCAAAAGTTATGTTTATTTTTTGGAAGAGTTTGTGTTTCTTGTTTCTTTGAAAGTCCTCAAATGTCTATTTTAAAATTCAGAGATCAAAATGATACAGTGACAATTCAGTCCATCAGATTGCCTGCCTAAGGAATAGTCTTGTAACTAGAGTTTGATAAAATAAAACAAGTTATTTTTCATTTCAAAAACTGTCACAGAAAAAATGTTTATAAATTTATTAGTGAGCCAGCATTTCCATACAGAATCTAGCTCCCATGACCCTCGCATTAAACCCACCTGGAGTGGCAAGGATGGAGGGAGTGTCTATCCGGATTCTAGTTAGAAAGAACCAAGATTCCTCTCCACGAGCAAGAAAAATCCCAAGAGAAAAAGGCCATCAACAGCATGGACCAAAGTCTGAGAAGAATACTGAATACTGTTCTCAGAATCTCCTTTAGTGCAATCCCCATGAACCCACATCTGAGTCCTACATCAAGGGAGTTGCAATAAAAAGAGATGAAAAAGAAAAAAAAAGATCTGGGAAATGTCAAGCAAGTGTTTGGGCTTCAAATATGAGATAGGGCCAGTAGCACAGACATTGGCACCCTTCCCACCGGGCAGTGGCACCTGCTGTCTTGACATCATTGGAAGTTAGTGACAATGAGGGCTGCCTGAAGATTTCTAGAGGGCCTGAGACTCAAAAGATTATGATAATTCTCCCACATAGACATGAACTAATAATAACTCCAAACTGTTAAGTAAATGTAAGAAAATTTAAATAAATTATGATTTTGCTATGAAAACTAGATCAATGAATTTCTGAATAGCAAATGATTTATAAAAGTTTTCCTGATGCCTATATTTTGTTAGTGCTCTAAGCATGTGCTTGCCCAGCCCATTGGGTAAACCAGGCTGGCTTCAATAGCAGTCTCTCTGGAGGGAGAGGGCTTGACATTAGTACTCTTGGCACAGATACCGTGTTGTTCAACACAAAGACCCATAAAACACAGAAGGCATCAGTGGAGACAGGGGCACAGCCAGGGCAAGCTGGGCAGGAGAGGAGAAGCCTGGCAGGTACCTCACGTGGTCAAGAGTGCTAGTTTATCCAGCACACTTGGGAGCCTGCCTGAGGTCTCTGAGAACTATTTGGGAGGAATTTGTGAGGAGTCTAGAGTTTCTGCAGAGCAGTTAAAAGAAGAGAGGAAAATGGGTTTATAACAATTGTGATTCTATTTTTACCTCCAGGTTGATGGGATTTGGGTTGCATTCACATTTATATATACATACACACACACACACACACGATATGTATGTGTGATAGAAGATAAAGTATATTGCAATAATTGAATCTTGGTGATACAACGTCTTGAGGTACCATAATCAGACATCTTTGAGCATTGCTTGTATTACAAATTAGCACAGATGTATAAAAAGAATATGGAGAGGGCCTCCCTGGTGGCGCAAGTGGTTGAGAGTCCGCCTGCCGATGCAGGGGATGTGGGTTCGTGCCCCGGTCTGGGAGGATCCCATATGCCGCGGAGCGGCTGGGCCCGTGAGCCATGGCCGCTGGGCCTGCGCGTCCGGAGCCTGTGCTCCGCAGCGGGAGAGGCCACAGCAGTGAGAGGCCCGCATACCGCAAAAAAAAAAAAAAAAAAAAAGAATATGGAGACAATTAGCTTTAATGTGCAAAGTGCCATAACATGGCCTGAATGTTATTTTCTGTTATATTCAATTTTTTATCATCTCACTTTTGTTCTTATTGCTCAGGGCAGCCAACAATATTTCTGTTCATTGCTAATCACAATTTTAGGGCCTGTGCTAAAATTTCAGTTCAATTCAACAATCATATATTGAGCACTTACCACATGCCAGGTTCAAGGTGCCAGGATCCAGAGATGATGAACACATAAGACTCTGTCTTCCTCAGCCTCACACTAAGAAGATACACCAAAAAAACACGATGATTAGAGACAGTGTGGTTAAATCTCATCACATGTAAATGAGGTAAATAGAAGTGCAGCAGTAAAGTGGCAGCACACGGAGAGAATACTTAATTTAGTTGGGGGATATGGAGTTTTGATGAGAAAATGTTTCTAAAAGGAGGTAGTAATTGATCTGTTCTGGAGGAAGAACAGAAGTCACCAGGCAGTTAAGTAGGAGCTGGGAGCCACAGGGTTATAACAAAATCACAGAACGTTTGGCCTGGTGAGAAACTGAATGTGCCTCGGTGAAATTGAAGCAGAAGCTTCAATGTTTGGACATTTAGGGAGGTAAGCCTGGAAGAATATCAGACATTTGAACTAATTCTGTAGGTCTGAGGAGCAAGCTAAGAAATGAAGGGAATGAATAGCATAATGGGATTTGCATGTGAGGAACTTCACCTGGTAGCTGTTTGGAAGGTACTAGGAACGGACTAAGATGCTCTTAGCGATGACTAATCAACACATGACAGGGTTTTGAGGAAGGCTTTGACACTGAAGTAGGAAGATAGGAAAGACATCTTTCAGAGGTAATCTTTGGGGGAAATGGGCAAATTAAGATAATGCTCTTTTTTTTTTAGTAACTGGTGGTTCCACTTCCTGAGACAAGGAAAACTCAAAGAAAAAGAAGATTTGAATTTGTGTTCAAGGCGAAGGCAGGGGTGGTTGTCATGGAAGGTGGAATTGCAATGATGTGAGAGGCCCATGTTGAGGTGCCGTGAGGCTCTTACAAAGGGGTCTAAAGAGAAGAAGTCCAGGATGGAGAGAGAGATGTTATAACTGACCTTGTTGTATTTCACATAGATTATCTTACACAAAACAACTTATCATGCTTTTATAACACATAATGTAGTAAGTTACATATAAGCAAGAACCAAGTAAATGGGTTCATGATAAAAGAGACAGTTTTATCTAACTCAAAAAGAAACATGTGCCCCAAAGTTTATAGCAGCACTAGTTACAATAGCCAAGACATGGAAGCAACCTAAGTGTCCATCGACAAAGGAATGGATAAAGAAGATGTGGTCCATATACAAAATGGAATACTACTCTGCCATAAAAAGAATGAAATAATGCCATTTGCAGCAACATGGATGGACCTAGAGATTATATTAAGTGAAGTAAGTCAGACACAGAAAGACAAATATCATATGATATCACTTACATGTGGAATCTAAAAAAATGATACAAATGAACTTATTTACAAAACAGAAATAGACTCACAGACATACAAAACAAAGTTATGGTTTCCAAAGGGAATAGTAGGAGGAGGGGGAAGAGATAAATTAAGAGTTGGGGATTAATATATACACACTATTATATATAAAATAGATAAACAACAAGGACCTACTGCATAGCGCAAGGAACTATACTCAATATCTTATAATAACCTACAATGGAAAAGAATCTAAAAAAGAATATGTACATGTGCATATATGTATATATATATATACATATATAACTGAATCACTTTGCTGTACACTTGAAAATAACACAACACTGTAAATTAACTATACTTCAATTTAAAAAAATGAGAAAAGTACAGACACAAAGAGATTTAAAAAAGAGTCAGTTTTAGAAGTTAAAAATGCAAAGGTGGGACGAGGGGAAGGTGGCGGAAGAGTAAGACGCAGAGATCACCTTCCTCCTCACAGATACACCAGAAACACATCTACACGTGGAACAACTCCTACAGAACACCTACTGAACACTGGCAGAAGACCTCCCAAAAGGCAAGAAAATCCCCCACGTACCTGGGTAGGGCAAAAGAAAAAAGAAAAAACAAGAGAGACAAAAGAATAGGGACGGGACCCGCACCAATGGGAGGGAGCCGTGAAGGAGGAAAAGTTTCCACACACTAGGAGCCCCTTTGCGGGCGGAGACTGCGGGTGGCGGAGGGGGGAAGTTTCGGAGTTGCGGAGGAGAGCGCAGCCACAGGGGTGCGGAGGGCAAAGCGTGAGAGGTTCCCGCACAGAGGATCGGTGCCGACCAGCACTCACCAGCCCGAGAGGCTTGTCTGCTCACCCGCCGGGTCGGGGGGAGCTGGGAGCTGAGGCTCAGGCTTCGGTCGGAGCGCAGGGAGAGAACTGGGTTTGGCGGCGTGAACATGGCCTGAAGGGGTTAGTGCGCCACGGCTGGCCGGGAGGGAGTCCGGGAAAAAGTCCGGAGCTGCTGAATAGGCAAGAGACTTTTTCTTCCCTCTTTGTTTCCAGGTGTGCGAGGAGAGGGGATTAAGAGCGCCGCTTAAAGGAGCTCCAGAGACGGGCGTGAGCCGCGGCTAAAAGCGCGGACCCCAGAGACGGGCGTGGGACGCTGGGGCTGCTGCTGCCGCCGCCAAGAAACCTGTGTGCGAGCACGGGTCACTGTCCACACCTCTCCTCCCGGGGAGCCTATGCAGCCCGCCACTGCCAGCGTCCCGGGATCCAGGGACAACTTCCCCGGGAGAACGCATGGCGTGCCTCAGGCTGGTGCAACGTCACGCCGGCCTCTGCCGCTGCAGGCTCGCCCCGCATGCGTACCCCTCCCTCCCCCCGGCCTGAGTGAGCCAGAGCCCCCGAATCAGCTGCTCCTTGGACTCCGTCCTGTCTGAGCAAAGAACAGACGCCCTCCGGGGACCTGCACGCAGAGGCAAGGCCAGATCCAAAGCTGAACCCTGGGAGCTGTGCGAACAAAGAGAAAGGGAAATGGCTCCCAGCAGCCTCAGAAGCAGTGGATTAAAGCTCCACAATCAACTTGATGTACCCTGAATATGTGGAATACCTGAATAGACAACGAATCATCCCAAATTGAGGAGGTGGACTTTGAGAGCAAGATTTATGATTTTTTCCCTTTTTCCTCTTTTTGTGAGTGTGTATGTGTATGCTTCTGTGTGAGATTTTGTCTGTATAGCTTTGCTTCCACCATTTGTCCCAGAGTTCTATCCGTCCGTTTTTACTTGTTTGTTTGAATTTTTTTCTTAATAATTATTTTCTTATTTTAATAACTTTATTATATTTTACCTTACTTTATTTTATTTTGCTTTATCTTCTTTCTTTCTTTTTTTTCCTTCCTTCCCTCCTTCCTTCCTCCCTCCCTCCATCCTCTCTTTCTTTCCTTCTTTCTTTCACTTTCTTTCTTTCTACTTCTACTACTTCTTTCTTTCTACTTTTTCTCCCTTTTATTCTGAGCTGTGTGTATGGAAGGCTCTTGGTGCTGCAGCCAGGAGTCAGTGCTGTGCCTCTGAGGCGGGAGAGCCAACTTCAGGACTCTGGTCCACAAGAGACCTCCCTGCTCCACGTAATATCAAACGGTGAAAATCTCCCAGAAATCTCCATCTCAACACCAACACCCAGCTTCACTCAATGACCAGCAAGCTACAGTGCTGGACACCCTATGCCAAACAACTAGCAAGACAGGAACACAATGCCACCCATTAGCAGAGAGACTGCCTAAAATCATAATAAGTCCACAGACACCCCAAAACACACCACCAGACTTGGACATGCCCACCAGAAAGAAAAGATCCAGCCTCATCCACCAGAACACAAGCACTAGTCCCCTCCACCAGGAAGCCTACACAACCCACTGAACCAACCTTAGCCACTGGGGACAGACACCAAAAACAACGGGAACTATGAACCTGCAGCCTGCAAACAGGAGACTCCAAACACAGTAAGATAAGCAAAATGAGAAGACAGAAAAACACACAGCAGGTGAAGGAGCAAGATAAAAACCCACCAGACCTAACAAATGAAGAGGAAATAGGCAGTCTACCTGAAAAAGAATTCAGAATAATGATAGTAAAGATGATCCAAAATCTTGGAAATAGAATAGAGAAAATGCAAGAAACAGTTAACAACGACCTAGAAGGACTAAAGATGAAACAAGCAACGATGAAAAACACAATAAATGAAATTAAAAATACTCTAGATGTGATCAATAGCAGAATAACTGAGGAAGAAGAACACATAAGTGACCTGGAAGATAAAATAGTGGAAATAAATGCTGCAGAGCAGAATAAAGAAAAAATAATGAAAAGAACTGAGGACAGTCTCAGAGACCTCTGGGACAACATTAAACACACCAACATTTGGATTATAGGGGTTCCAGAAGAAGAAGAGAAAAAGAAAGGGACTGAAAATATTTGAAGAGATTATAGTTGAAAACTTCCCTAATATGGGAAAGGAAAGAGTCAATCAAGTCCAGGAAGCACAGAGAGTCCCATACAGGTTAAATCCAAGGAGAAATATGCCAAGACACATATTATTCAAACTGCCAGAAATTAAACACAAAGAAAACATATTAAAAGCAGCAAAGGAAAAACAAGACAATAATACACAAGGGAATCCCCATAAGGTTAACAGATGATCTTTCAGCAGAAACTCTGCAAGCCAGAAGGGACTGGCAGGACATATTTAAAGTGATGAAGGAGAAAAACCTGCAACCAAGATTACTCTACCCAGCAAGGATCTCATTCAGATTTGATGGAGAAATTAAAATCTTTACAGACAAGCAAAAGCTAAGAGAGTTCAGCACCACCAAACCAGCTTTACAACAAATGCTAAAGGAACTTCTCTAGGCAAGAAACACAAGAGAAGGAAAAGACCTACAATAATGAACCCAAAACAATTAAGAAAATGGGAATAGGAACATACATATCGATAATTACCTTAAATGTAAATGGACTAAATGCTCCCACCAAAAGACACAGATTGGCTGAATGGATACAAAAACAAGACCCAAATATATGCTGTCTACAAGAGACCCACTTCAGACCTACAGATACATACAGACTGAAAGTAAGGGGATGGAAAGAGATATTCCATGCAAATGGAAACCAAAAGAAAGCTGGAGTAGAAATTCTCATATCAGACAAAATAGACTTTAAAATAAAGACTACTAGAAGAGACAAAGAAGGACACTACATAATGATCAAGGGATCGATCCAAGAAGAAGATATAACAATTGTAAATATTTATGCACCCAACATAGGAGCACCTCAATACATAAGGCAAATACTAACAGCCATAAAAGGGGAAATCGACAGTAACACATTCATAGTAGGGGACTTTAACACCCCACTTTCACCAATGGACAGATCATCCAAAATGAAAATAAATAAGGAAACACAAGCTTTAAATGATACATTAAACGAGATGGACTTAATTGATATTTATAGGACATTCCATCTAAAAACAACAGAACACACATTTTTCTCAAGTGCTTATGGAACATTCTCCAGGATAGATCATATCTTAGGTCACAAATCAAGCCTTGGTAAATATAAGGAAATTGAAATTGTATCAAGTATCTTTTCCAACCACAACGCTATGAGACTAGATATCAATTACAGGAAGAGATCTGTAAAAAATACAAACACATGGAGGCTAAACAATACACTACTTAATAACGAAGTGATCACTGAAGAAATCAAAGAGGAAATAAAGAAATATCTAGAAACAAATGACAATGGAGACACGATGACCCAAAACTTATGGGATGCAGCAAAAGCAGTTTTAATAGGGAAGTTTATAGCAATACAATCCTACCTTAAGAAACAGGAAACATCTCGAATAAACAACCTAACCTTGCACCTAAAGCAATTAGTGAAAGAAGAACAAAAAAACCCTAAAGTTAGCAGAAGGAAAGAAATCATAAAAATCACAGCAAAAAGAAATGAAGGAAATGATAACAAAGATCAATAAAACTTAAAGCTGGTTCTTTGAGAAGATAAACAAAATTGATAAACTATTAGCGAGACTCATCAAGAAAATAAAGGAGAAGACTCAAATCAATAGAATTAGAAATGAAAAAGAAATAACAACTGACACTGCAGAAATACAAAACATCATGACAGATTACTACAAGCCACTCTATGCCAATAAAATGGACAACCTGGAAGAAATGGACAAATTCTTAGAAATGCACAACCTGCCAAGACTGAATCAGGAAGAAATAGAAAATATGAATAGACCAATCACAAGCACTGAAATTGAAACTGTGATTTAAAATCTTCCAACAAACAGAAGCCTAGGACCAGATGGCTTCACAGGCTAATTCTATCAAACATTTAGAGAAGAGCTAACATCTAGCCTTCTGAAACTCCTCCAAAATATGGCAGAGGGAAGAACACTCCCAAACTCACTCTATGAGGCCACCATCACCCTGATACCAAAACGAGAAAAGGATGTCACAAAGAAACTACAGGCCAATATCACTGATGAACATAGATGCAAAAATCCTCAACAAAATACTAGCAAACAGAATCCAACAACACATTAAAAGGATCATACACCATGATCAAGTGGGGTTTATTCCAGGAATGCAAGGATTCTTCAATATATGCAAGTCAGTCAACGTGATACACCATATTAACAAGCTGAAGGAGAAAAACCATATGATCATCTCAATAGATGCAGAGAAAGCTTTCGACAAAATTCAATACTCATTTATGATAAAAACCCTGCAGAAAGTAGGCATAGAGGGAACTTTCCTCCACCTAATAAAGGCCATATATTACAAACCCACAGCCAACATCGTCCTCAATGGTGAAAAACTGAAACCATTTCCACTAAGATCAGGAACAAGACAAGGTTGCCCCCTCTCACCACTCTTATTCAACATAGTTTTGGAAGTTTTAGCCACAGCAATCAGAGAAGAAAAGGAAATAAAAGGAATCCAAATCAGAAAAGAAGAAGTAAAGCTGTCACGGTTTGCAGATGACATGATGCTAGACATAGAGAATCCTAAAGATGCTACCAGAAAACTGCTAGAGCTAACCAATGAATTTGGTAAAGTAGCAGGATACAAAATTAATGCACAGAAATCTCTGGCAGTCCTATACACTAATGATGAAAAATCTGAAAGTGAAATCAAGAAAACACTCCCATTTACCATTGCAACAAAAAGAATAAAATATCTAGGAATAAACCTACCTAAGGAGACAAAAGACCTGTATGCAGAAAATTATAAGACACTGAGGAAAGAAATGAAAGATGATACAAACAGATGGAGAGATATACCATGTTCTTGGGTTGGAAGAATCAACATTGTGAAAATGACTCTACTACCCAAAGCAATCTACAGATTCAATGCAATCCCTGTCAAACTACCAATGACATTTTTCACAGAACTAGAACAAAAAATTTCACAATTTGTATGGAAACACAAAAGACCCCGAATAACCAAAGCAATCTTGAGAAAGAAAAACGGAGCTGAAGGAATCAGGCTCCCTGACTTCAGACTATACTACAAAGCTACAGTAATCAAGACAGTATGGTACTGGCACAAAAACAGAAAGATAGATCAATGGAACAGGATAGAAAGCCCAGAGGTAATCCCACGCACATCTGGTCACCTTATCTTTGATAAAGGAGGCAAGAACGTACAGTGGAGAAAGGACAGCCTCTTCAATAAGTGGTGCTGGAAAACGACAGGTACATGTGAAAGTATGAGATTATATCACTCCCTAACATCATACACAAAAATAAGCTCAAAATGGATTAAAGACCTAAATGTAAGGCCAGAAACTATCAAACTCTTAGAGGAAAACATAGGCAGAACACTCTATGACATAAATCACAGCAAGATCCTTTTTGACCCACCTCCTAGAGAAATGGAAATAAAAACAGAAATAAACACATGGGACCTAATGAAACTTCAAAGCTTTTGCACAGCCAAGGAAACCATAAACAAGACCAAAAGACAACCCTCAGAATGGGAGAAAATATTTGCAAATGAAGCAACTGACAAAGGATTAATCTCCAAAATTTATAAACAGCTCATGCAGCTCAAAAGCAAAAAAAACCCAAACAACCCAATCCAAAAATGGGCAGAAGACCTAAATAGGCATTTCTCCAAAGAAGATATACAGACTGCCAACAAACACATGAAAGAATGCTCAACATCATTAATCACTAGAGAAATGCAAATCAAAACTACAATGAGATATCATCTCACACCAGTCAGAATGGCCATCAGCAAAAAATCTAGAAACAATAAATGCTGGAGAGGGTGTGGAGAAAAGGGAACCCTCTTGCACTGCTGGTGGGAATGTGAATTGGTACAGCCACTATGGAGAACAGTATGGAGGTTCCTTAAAAAACTACAAATAGAACTACCATATGACCCAGCAATCCCACTACTGGGCATATCCCCTGAGAAAACCGTAATTCAAAAAGAGACATGTACCAAAATGTTCATTGCAGCTCTATTTACAATAGCCCGGGGATGGAAACAACCTAAGTGTCGATCATCGGATGAATGGATAAAGAAGATGTGGCACATATATACAATGGAATATTACTCAGCCATATAAAGAAACGAAATTGAGCTATTTGTAATGAGGTGGATAGACCTAGAGTCTGTCATACAGAGTGAAGTAAGTCAGAAAGAGAAAGACAAATACTGTATGCTAACACATATATATATGGAATTTAAGAAAAAAAACAAATGTCATGAAGAACTTGGGGTAAAACAGGAATAAAGACACAGACCTACTTGAGAATGGACTTGAGGATATGGGGAGGGGGAAGGGTAAGCTGTGACAAAGCGAGAGAGAGGCATGAACATAATACACTACCAAACGTAAGTTAGATAGCTAGTGGGAAGCAGCCGCATAGCACAGGGACATCTGCTCCGTGCTTTGTGACCGCCTGGAGGGTTGGAGGGAGGGAGACTCAAGAGGGAAGGCATATGGGAACAGATGTATATGTATAACTGATTCACTTTGTTATAAAGCAGAAACTAATAAAAATAAATAAATAAATAATTTTTGTTCTTTTAAGTCCTGAAGCATTTCATTAAAAATCCCCTTAGTTGATGCTTCTCTCACAGCTTCTTCCTAATTATTAGGAAATTATTTTAATCTAGGTACGATAGGGGAAATAACCTGTCTTAAACTCTCCAAATTCTTAGTTTAAAGTGAATGGAAGAAAAGAAATGGAGAATTCAAAGCTCAAGGCAGAGATTCATCATTTAATTATTCTACATTAGAAACTGAAGAAACTAGGTGGATGTTCATCCAAGGTATCATGCCTGAGAGACAGGAATGCAGGAGCCAGTGAAGGAGGGAGGTGGGAAATGCTCAGGCTATGGAGAGCAGTGGGTTTCTGTTGGAGGGTTTCCATCAGGGGCTGACACTATGTATTTTTAAAATCTCACTCTACCTGAGCTTGGGTAATAAACGGAAGAAGTCCAAAAGTAGATGTGGAGGTTTTGTACGTAGTCCTAGGAAAAAATTAACAAGAGAGAAATCAAGTGAGCTAGACTTCTGTACAGTTTTTGAGAATTTAGAGATAAAACTTAACTTTGTTTGCAAATCTAACTCTTTTTGTAGTTAATACTCAAATAGAAACGAATCCTTTATTTCACTGCTTTTAAGATATTTGCAGACTTACCTTTGCTCCTGCTTTTTATAAAGTTGTACTTACATGGTGCGTTTGGCTTCATTTTAAGGACATTTAAAATAGGCAGTCCTTTAGAAGATCTTTCTTAAAAATAGAATTTGTGGAATATTTTTGAAGCATTTGCACTTCATTTCTTACTCTAGGTAATCCTTATTCTTGTACACCAGACCGACAAAGAGTTGTGTGCCCGCCTCACAAGATTAAAAGCTTTTGTGAAACTGCCCATTTTTACCTGTGCTTTTGCATTGTGCCCATGTCCTACATTTAGGAGCAAACGATCTCATGAAGCTCCTTGCTACATTAATTGTAAGGATGTTGTTACAATTGTTGTTTCTTCTAGCATACAATGTCCCTTTTAAAAGGACCTTAAGGGCTTCCCTGGTGGCGCAGTTGTTGAGAGTCTGCCTGCTAATGCAGGGGACGTGGGTTCGAGTCCTGGTCTGGGAGGATCCCATATGCCGCGGAGCAACTAGGCCCGTGAGCCACAACTACTGAGCCTGGGCGTCTGGAGCCTGTGCTCCGCAACAAGAGAGGCCGCAATAGTCAGAGGCCCGCGCACCGCGATGAAGAGTGGTCCCCGCTTGCCACAACTAGAGAAAGCCCTCGCACAGAAATGAAGACCCAACACAGCAAAAATAAATAAATAAATTACTAAACTACCCCCAACATCTTCTTAAAAAAAAAAAAAAAAAAAGGGACCTTAAGAGAAATTCCTCACTGGTCTCAGTACAATAAGTGAGTTTCTCCTAAAAATTGATTACTATTATACTTTCTGGACCCTAAATTACAACTCATCTATTTTTACTTCTGGACACTTTCATACCTCTTCTATCAAAGGTACAGAAACTTATGGAATAATTTATAAAAAGTATACAACTGTCTACTAAGAATGCAAACTTTAGTCTGTTTGGGCAGGGATTCCAGGGTCCTGAGTACCTGGAGAGTGGTATAAAAGGAGGGGATTGGACTCCATGTGGCCATGGGCAATGTCCTGTTTTCCTGTGGTCTCCTTCCACTACAGGTAGAGCAGAACTGAAAGACTTCTCAGCAAGGACAAGACTTATCAGCAACCAGCTCCTAGCAGCTGAAGGGAATTCATGATTGAGTCTTGCAGGAGAAATTGTCTGACTGGCATACCAGAGTATGCCCTGTGAGAAGAGGTCAATACCAACATTTCTAAAATATGTCTTCTGTGAGTCAGGAAACAGGCTTCATGGCTAATATCCACACCTAGGAAAACCAAGGGAAGATTTGATTTTACTAATTCAAATCCCCTTAGTGGAAAATAAACAATTCCTGAAAATCTACAGGAGCTAAATACACTTCAGAATAGAAATCTGAAGCACTGCACTTCTTTGTTTGTAAACCAGCTCTTTGGATCCATTGATCTAGGTATTAGAAAAATAACCTGGGTGTATAAGTGGAGAACAGACATTTGTATATGCCCTTTAAGAAGCAGCTTATGTTAAAGGTATGCAACAAAATTTATAAATCTCAATAAGGTCAAAGGGAGGTTAGTTTAAAAGGGTGAGGGGGGATATTTAATCCACCGAATGTGAATGCTTAGCCTTAGATTCAAAAGCTAGGATCAGTGAGAAGGAGAAAACTACTCCCTTCTGAATGGAAAAGAATGCATATAAATGATACACCCTGGGACTGCATTCATTGAGTGTCCTTTTTTAACTGTAGCTAATTTGGGTTGAGTGTCTTACTCTACCAAATGATTCAGACAAGCAGCAAAGATAAATGAAAGCCATGGATAAGTATTTCCAAGTAGCCCCAGAAGAGAAAACTAGGGTAAGCCAGCCTCCCTAAAATTTTCGTATTCAAGACTCCGTTGAGATTTCTGATAAGAGCTATGGACTCTCCTTCTTGAAAATTGTGCCTGCACTAAAATATTTACATATGAGGTGCCAGGGGCTTCTGAATCCCTGGAGATATTTCTGTGGACTTTACCATTTCAAGACCAGCTTGAAACTTCTAGTCATCCATTATTTTCCATTCCCAGTGTCACCATCCTAATTCAAGCCAATTTTATAACACTCCTGTTCTATGTTATTCTCTCTCCTGTGGAGTTCACACTTCCTGTTGAATATATCACTATCCAAAATAAAATTGCAAAGAGTTTTGCCTCAAGTGCAACCCCCTCAGTGTTTTGATCAGAGTTTACCTTATCTCCCTATAAATCCTACTGTTCTACCTGCTTTATTTCTTGTATATACCTAATAGAATTTTTTTCATCTCCATGTTTTTACTTTGAAAGTTATTTTTTGCTTTTAAATGCCTTCATCTGTTTCTCAGCCTATCAAGCTTAAGATTCAACTCAAACATCAAACAGTCTTTAAAAAATGTTGCCCTCGCAGCTTTCCATAATCTGTTTATAGTCCCATGACATTTAGTTTTTGTCCTTCATATGGTACTCGGTACTTATTTATTTATACTACAATCACTTATATATATATGATTTCTCTCCTTTTAAGATAGTCAATATTGGAAACTCAGATCAAGATGGTGGAGTAGGAGGACGTGGAACTCACCTCCCCCTAGCAACACATCAAAAATACTTCTACATGTGGAACAATTCTCACTGAAAACTAACTGGAGACTGGCAGGAAGTCTCCTGTACAATCAAGGCTGTAAGCAAGGCACACACATAATCATGTAGGAAGGGAAGAGAAGTGATCAGGTTGGGACCCATGCCCCTGGGAAGGGACTCAGAAGAAAAGGGAGATCATGTGGGCAGAGAGCCTCCCTGGGGAGAGAGTGGTTCAGCCACACATTGGGTGTCACAACCCTGGGGTCTGACACAAGGAAGATGAGCCCCCTTGGCTGGTGGGACTAACAGGAGGGCTGTGGGAAGCCTGGACTCTGCACATGAGGAGCACGGGCTTGCTTGCTTGCTGCTGAGGGAGGGTAAAGAGAGCAGGTTGAAACCACATGGGTGGCTGGCTGGTTTCCCACAACTGCCCCACTGTGTGCCCCAGCCTGAGCTGAGGGAATGCTCCAGCCCCGCTCGCCCCACATCACAGTGCCACACTGGGGCGAGGGCTGCCGAGGACAGAACCCCGCTGCAAGACAGAGGTGACTCAAACCCGAAATGGAGGCTGAGCAGGGGGGTGACAGCCACTATTGGCGCTTACACAGGCGGCACATCCAGGGCTGACTGCCACACCTCACACCCCAGCCCTTGCCAAACACCCACACCAGTCCCTTGTGTTGCAGCACTGCTCCCCTCTAGGGATGAGGCTGGGGGTCCTGGGAGAGGGGAGAGCACACACCTAAAGGGAATGGGACAGCTTGGACCTGAACCTCAGGGCTTCTGCTTCAACAACTTGGGACCCACCCTCAGCCCTGACAGTGTGGTGGTGAGCACTGAGCAGTGTCTCACAGCTGGCTCCAGGCCCAACCCCTCCATCTCCAGCCTCACCTCCTACCAAGGTGATAGCTGTCAGCACACCCTGGGAAAAGCTGTGACTTGTGTTCACATCAGATCCAGATCTTGCACCAAAGCCACTGGGCACATGCAGTCTGTATAGTAATGCTCCTACAGAAGGACACCCATTTCAGACCACCATGGGGAACTGTTTTACCTAATTTCACAAGAGACAGAGAAAGATAAACAAAATGAGGAGACAGAGGAATTTGTCTCAATTGAAAGAGCAAGAGAAAACTCCTAAAAAAAAACCTAATGAAATAAAAATAAGCAGTTTATCAGATAAAGAATTCAAAGCATTAGCAATAAGAGTAATAACTAAATCAGGGAAAAGAATAGATGAATGTAGAATTTTAACAAAGAACTAGAAAATATAAAAAAGAATGAGTCAGAACTGAAGAATGTAATAACTGAAATGAAAAACACACTAGAAGGAATTAATAGCACACTAAGCAATACAGAGGAACACATAAGTGGAAGATAGAATAATGGTGATGCTCAATCAGAACAATAAAAAGAAAAACAAATTTAAAAATAAGAATAGTAAAAGTGACTCCTGGGATAACATCAAGCATACCAACATTCACATTGGAGGGGGTCACAGAAGAGAGAGAGAGAAAGGGGTTGCAAATGTATTTAATGAAATTATTGCTGACGGTCAATGCTTTGGGTTTGGTATGTGTCTTCTATATCTTTTTTACCCACATTTACTTATTTAATAAAACTTTATTAATACTAATCTTGTGCTTGGTAGCAAAACATACATGGTACTTGCTATCATAGAACATACAGGTAAACAAACAAAACACATACAATAAGCTAACAAAGAAATAAATAATCACAAAATGTAAAATTCTATGAAAGAAAGAAATAACTTGGTCAAAAATTAACAGAAAGGGACCAACTTAGAAAGACCAGGAAAGGTCTCCCCATGTAAGAGACACTGAATAGAGAGTTGTGGATGAGCAGGGAGCTGGTATAACCATAGCCTGGGGAAGAACATTTCAGAAGGAAGGAACAGCATGAGCAGGAACCCTAAGATGAGAAAAAGAAAACCTTTGGAATGTTCTAGAAACTGATAGGGTTCATGTGAATAAAGCATAGTGAGAGAGAGGAGGAATTGCACCACATGTCCAGATGTAGTTGTAGAGAAGCAGGGGCTAAGTGTGAGCTTTTTATGTAAAAATGCACACAAGCTCTTATGTGGAGAATAAACTGAAGGCGCCAGAGAAGCAAAGAATCGGGGAAACTCAGAAGGCTGGTGCTCAAACAAAGTGGTGGAGAGAGACAGTGGCAGAGATGAAGGTAAAGTGCAAGTTTTGAGATGATTTTTGGAGGTAAAATAACAGACCATAGGGACGGATTTGAAGTGGGATGAGAAAAAGAGAAGAACAAGTGGTGATTTCTGAGCTTCTGGATGATTAATGATTAAATGCCAGTCTTCTGGAGGAAAAGTGGATTTGAGGAATTAATAATTTAGCTTCTGATTTCTTCAAAAGTCACTAGGAGATTCTGGGAAGCTTGTGGCTTGAAGATGACTCTGCTGAACCCCCTGCTACTCCAGTTCAGCTACTAACTCAAACCCTGAGAAGGGCAGTGGCTGGAGCCTGTCTACAGGCCTGGCTGGAGAGTGAGAGCTGGGACCAAGCCCTGGCGGGTCCTGATGAGGGTGCTGGTGCAGGCTCCTCCCCTCTTGGTGGACAAGAACTGGAAGTTCTTGGAGGAGACCAAAATGCTGAGGAAAAGCTATGAACTCTCTCCAAAACAAGAGGAAGATTGTTTCTGAGAGAACATGTGGGTCCACCTGACCTCAGCAGGGAAAAGCAGAAAGTTGGCCAGAGTCCTGCTCTCCTCCAAGTCAGCATGAAGAGTGGGTGTTTGGATACAGAAACAGGGTGTCTGCTATAGCAATGAATCCTGCAACACACACACAAGCAGTTTTGAGTTAATAATGTCGTATTGTTATCAAACCAAACTTGAGTCCACTTGCCTGCATGCAGTAAAGCCAACCTACTGACACCAGGTTAGGGTGAAGGAGACTGCAGAGTTTACTGTAGGGCAGCACACAAGGAGTCCAGGTAGCTAGTGCTTAAAAGGCCCAAATCCCTGAAGGCTTTCAGGGAAAGGTTTTTAAAGAAAGGTTGAGGGAAGAGGATTGTGGGGTGTGTGAGCAGCTCGTGGACATTCTTCTGATTGGTTGGTTGTGAGGTAATCAGGAGTCAACATCATTAACCTTTTGGTTCCAACAGGTCTGGGTCTATGTGCTTGTGGGCAGCATACAGTTAGTTTCTTCCACCTGGCGGGGGTTTCAGTATCTACAAAACAGCTCAAAGGACATGGCTCAGAATATTATCTATAGTCCTGGAGGAAGAGCTAAAGGTCATTGACTTTGTTTAATGGTTAAACTACTATTATGTTGTCTTGCTTGACTGTTTTCCTCTCTTTATGTATTTTCTCATTTCTCTGATTAAATTTACTCTTTGGAACTTGGGGAAAGCACAGAAGGCTAAAGTTTTCCCACAGACAAGAGGCAGGCAGAGGACATGGGGGTGGGGTCTATTCCAGGAAGGCCCCATAGGGTCTTTCTGGGTTACAATATGTCAAATAATGGTTCTTAACATAGAAAAGACACATAAGGGAAATACTGATAAAATCAAGACTATCTAGAATTACAAGTATAAAATCATCTCAGCTAAAATCTAGCATATTTAGAATTAAAATATAAAACCACCTCAGAAAAACCTCGACAACTGCACTGTTAGGATCCCCATGTTACAGATACAGAAACTGAGGGGCAGAGAGTGTAAATCACTTGCCCAAAGTCATATGGCTATGAGGTGGTGGAGCTAAGTTTTGAACTCAGGCAAACAAATCTGCTTACGAATTGTTTACAGTGATAAGGATGCCTCCGGTTTTTCACTTGTGGCCTGGTGGCCTTAGTGAGCAAAGCATTCAATCTTACTTCAATCAATCATCTGTAAATTATGGTGTGTGGCTTAGATGATTCTTATGGTCTTTTCCAACTCCAGCATTCCTCGAGAAGCCCATATTAATGTCCTTAAATAAATGAACATTATGGATTTGACATAAGGATCATGATCCATTTTGGGTAGATTTAATAAAATTATAAATTTCTTAAATCAGGCCTTTTTGCCTTCTCAATTAAGAACAAAATTTTAATCATACTCTAGAGCATTGAAAATGATTCTATCAACATTAACAATCTTTAAATGAACTAGTACATGTGTTTTGAATGAATAATATCAGGAAAAGTAAAAGAAGAACCCAATGTGGAGGTTTAGGTACCTAAATGGTACCAAAAATGGCCTGAATTAATGAAGAAAATATATTTGACATTTATTTAATTCACTTGTTTATGATGCCTCTATTGGAAATGAGCCTACATTGGATTCCAGATAGTGCTAAAAAATAAGAATGTAACAGCAGAAGCAAAAGATCAACTGACACTAACATAAGAGCAATGGATCATGATATTAGTAGGTCATGAAATGATGTGTAATGAGTGTACGTTAGTTAACTTCCTCAAGAGTTAGTTTTATTTTAACTTTTTATTTGGAAATAATTATAGATTCATAGGAAGTTGCCTTTCACCAAGTTTTCTCCAATGGTTACATCTTATATAATTATTATACTATTTCAAAATTAGGAATTTGATGTTGGTAGAACGTGTGTGTATAATTCTACATCATAAAATTTCATTTTAAACCCTAGAAAAGAATGCCTTTACTTCTTCATAATTAAGATGCCTTTCCACCTATGCTGTTGGCTGAAATTTTCACAGGATAAAGCCTGTTTTTGAATAATGGGCTTACTTCATGCCCTTGTTGTCATATTTAGCACTACTTAAGGTATTTCCAGCATTAGTTAAATTATATCCTCATCTGTCCAACAGACAGATTTTCTCCTATTTTTATACGTAAAGTTGCTGCAAAGAAAAGAAGCATTTGAGAAGTCCACTAAAACATTTTTTTTAATGGTAGAATTAGTCCTGGAGAATGTTTCTATCTGAAATCAGAACAGGTGTTTCAAATTCTATACACTATCAATTTACAATTCTCTTTTCCTCCAGCTGCTCTGAGATCTTATCTGCTGCAGGATTGTTCGTAGCACTTTCCGCTGCACCCCCTGCTCTTGTGAAAATTCATTTTATTGTAATTGTTGGAAAAAGCAGTGCCTGAGTTCCCGTCAACACACAGAGAGGGTTACTGACCCTCAGCCCGCCTCCACGGCCTGGTGTGAAAGAAGAGCCCATTGCAGCCCCAAACCCAACCCAGCCTCCATTTACCCATCTCTAAAGTGTAAGTTATAAGTACAAGATCTTCCAAGATACTCTCTCTCTTTAATTCAATAATTCCGTGATGTCTCCAATTCAGGTGGCACATGCAAATTCAATTCCATAGCCAGCATTCCCTCGTGTAGGTTATTATCAGCAGAAATGCAGTTTCATTTCTTTGAAAGGATACAGTTCTCGAGACATCCATGGTAGCTTGGATGATGGGCCAGAGAATCTTTTTGGCTATGACAGTCTGGCTTGGCCATGGCTTTGACTTTTGTACCCTGTAGGCTTCTAGCTGTGCCAGGACACGAGCAGCAAAAACTTGAGATTCCACTGCTCAATTGCTGAAAACCTAGGATAATGGTTGATTTGGAGCCAGCCTTTCTATTGAATCCCAGCCCACCTCTCACCAGCTGTGTCTCTAGGCAGAGAGGTGGACCAGGAAGGAAGGAGGGCCAGGGTAGGCCAACTCTGGACAAGCACAGAGATAGTTTTACCCTCTGCCCCGTTTCAAACACCTTCTGGACAGAGCTGCTCCTGGACCCAGCAGTGTGATTTCCAGCCAGGCAGGAGTCAAAGACCTGAGAGTGGATCCTGCCCTTAAAAGATGAAGTCAAGGGTGGGTAGGAGGACCTCACAGTAGGAGGGCACAAGCTAAGAGTACAAATGAACATGAGAATCACAGAGCTTCAGATTTGGGAAAAGCCTGTAACTATGACCTAGTCTTGACGTCCTGCTATCTCCTGACCAGTGGCAGTTGGTATTCTGCTTCAATATCCCCAGTGGTAGGTAATTCACCACCTACCAATGTAAATGGTTTACTTTTTGCTTACCTAATTCAATCCTTCCCAATTAAAGACTGTCTTTAATTTTATTCTATTTTCTTGCACAGTTATTTGAATGGGAAGTAAGAGGGAGAATGGAAGGAAAAACAATAGCAGCTCTTGCTGAGTCTTGGCCTAGTAGTTTGACAGCATCACAATTTCACTGGTTTTATTTGCAGGAATAATTGCACCTCACAATCCATAAGTTGCTATGGATACGCAATTCTTGGTGAGCATTTCCTTTGGACTGTTTTTGAATTGTATCACTTTCAAGAAAGCTATTTTATATTTTTAAAAATTCCACATTATTGTGACAAATTTTGAAAAAATTCCAGAACAAGTGGTTTCTTTCTTTTTTTTTTTTTTTGTATCTATTTCAAATAAGTGGCTTGATGTTTTCCCCAAGGTCTTGCTTGAAGTGTGAAATTGTTCCTCCAACTCTGGTAATGCTCCTTAAATTTCTCATTAGCAAAATGTAGAAAGCATACTGTCTAGAAAAAAATTAACTTTAATAAAAATGGTCAATCTTAAATGGAACCAGACCACAATGTCTGTACCATATTCCAGATGGTTAATGGGAATGATTTTATTCTTTCCTCAACTTGGAGTTTTCTTTGCATTATTCTCTATTTCCTTAGATAAGTGGAGATTGTATTTGAGGACAATCAGAACTATTAAAAGCTAAGCAACTGCATTTCAGAAGAATAATTTGTGTTTTCTGTCACCCAGTGCCATTGTATTCTGATATCTAATATGCAGTCAGCAAGGATGTGCATTCACCATTCAGCTCTTCAATCTTTGCCCTCCAGAGAGGAGAAGCATTACTCATTTCTCTCCACATGCACTTATGGAGCAGGGTTACAACAAGGTTGAAGGGTCTAACTGTTAAGGAATCATCCATCCAGGAAATTAAAGATAATTCAGGAGGCATTTTTATAAATACTAACCTACACAGTGAAGATTAGCATAAAGTCATATAAAAAAGAGAGCTGACGAGTTAAACATGACTTTTTCTAATAAAAGTTATTCATTTTAAGACACGAGAACAGGGCAGTGCAGAGTTTGAGAGGGAGTTTGAATTCTGGTTTCACCATTACTAACTATATGACCCTGAGCAAGTTATTCGTAGTTAAACCTAAGCCTATAATTATATGCTTAAAGATAAAGCTAACGTGAGACATTCACCCCATTGAATTCTGTGAGGAGTAAATGAGATAACACACAAGAACATCTCCTGTAGCACCTACCTACCACACAGCAGTGCCTGGTAAGTACAAGCACTGTTACTATATTATTGCTTAATCCGGGTTCTAGAAATATTTATCATGTCTGCTATATTCCAGATCCTGGGCGAGGTACTGAGGACACAAGAATTTGAAGTTTGTTCTTTAATTGTTTTCAGGATCTAGTAGAGACAAGCAAAAGGTAAATAAATGACAGGATAACGTGAGAAGTGCAGTGACGGAGGGACATGGGAACACAGCTGGGGGCGGGGGGTGTCAACTGACAAGACAGCATGAAGCTTTTGACGGGTTTACAGATGAAAGCCTTTCCGTTGGTGCAGAAATGTCTCTGGTTCTTTATCATCCATGCTAGACTCTCCATGGATAAAATTTCTGGGAGTAAATTACTTGCTTCTAAAATCTGCCATCATTACTTGAGGCTGTTAAGGATGCTGTCCGGGCACTATCCTAGCGACAGTCTTCAAGTTGCAGCCTCTGGAACCTTTAAGGTGTGGCCTCTGGAATCAGGCTCCTGGGATTAACTTCCGACTTCCCTGAGCCCTGGTTTGCCGTGTGCAAAATTCTTGATCTCTCTAAGTCTCAGTTTCTTCCCCTGTAGAGTGGGAGTGTAATGTTGCTTACTTTACGAAATTTTGTGAGGATTAAAGGATATAATATATATAAGGCACTTAACAGATGTCAAGTGACAAGTGGATGTTGACGGCTGAACTTGGTTAAATACGAGCTAAAAACTGCTCTCATTTCAGAAAAGTCATCATTTTCTCGTTGGTTTGTTAGGACCATGACCCATGAGTCAGAATTAAAAAGGGAGTAGTACATCTCTTGGCCAAAAGGAAAAATCTAGACATGATGGAAAGAATACCCCTATTTGTTTGTAATTTAGTTCTTTTCTATTTCCCTGGATGGTGAAGGGTGAAGGATCCTGTAAGTATCAAATTAGATAAGGGCTGGTTTCCATTTACATTGCCGTGCTAAGCTCTATTTTCTGTGTGCGTGTTCCTAATGTTCTCATTTAATGTGTAAATATGTTTTAGTCCTGACATCGCGTGCTCCTGGTTTTATGACCAAATCTGTTGCCATGCTGCCCATAGTTTCATTTTTTTATATTTTAATAAAAATCCATTGTTTGATCCTTTTTATCAGACTCTTGTGAAAAGATTCATGGGAGAATCAGCCAGCAGTAAATCACAGCCCTTTCCTAAATACCCAGGACAACAAAAAAGAAAGGAAAGGCCTTGGAAGGAGGATATGTTACCCACAGAAGTATTAATAATACACTCTGGACACAGGAAGTAGTGGGAGTATCGTTCATATCAAGGTAAACATGCTGATTAATTAAAATCTCCCTCACCGTGCCTCGCCTGCAGGAGCCTCGTTGTTACTTTCACCAGCAGCAATGCTGTACTGTCACTTTCTGATTTCTAGAGATTATTGTCTAATATTTGTATTTTAGCTGAAAAAGCAGCTCCAGAATCCCCAACCACTCCCTACCACAGGACAATACAAAGGTAACCCAGTTGATGGGTGTTAATCATTATACATATATATAACATTTCACCAGTAAACCAAGCATAAGATTTATCCTTACCCCAAATTCTAATTATGCTCAGCTTTGATGGTATTTATGTGAGGTTTTTCTGCTTAAGCAGTCTTTTGAAAGCCATTTCAAAATTGCAAAACAGAACACACATACAGCATAATTGCTCATATAAGGTGCGATTGAAGAGCATAATGAATAATTATAAAGAGAACACCCAGAATGAGAAATGAAATAAGCTGCCCTCCAAGGAGTCCTCTGCTCTGCCATGTGCCTCTGCCAGATTCCGTTCCTGTCCTGCCGTTTGAGGTAACAATTGCCCTGATTTGACAGTAACACTTTAGCTATAGTTTTCCCAAATATGTGTGCATCTTTAAAAATGAGGTTTAGTTTTGTGTTTTTTTGAAATTCATATGAGTGAAATCATACAAAAGGTATGATTTCTTGTCTAGTTTCATTTATTAAATACTAGCTGTGGAAGATTTGGAAGGGAAACAGGGTTTATTTAGTTTTGTTGCTAGAAAATATCCTGATCTATGAATATATTATGAGGATCCATTCTAATTGGACATTCGGATTGCTTTTAGTTTGGAAAATTAAGGGCAATGATGCTACAGACAGGTTTTACATCAAATGTATTCTGTTCCACATGGGCAAGAGATTTTACAAGTTCTATCCTAGGGTTAAAATTGTAGGATGATCAGATATGCATTTTTTCAACTTTACTAGCTAATCCCAAATTGTTTTCCAAAGTGATTGTATCCACTTACTTACACTCCCGTCAGCAGTGTAGGCAACTCATACCATTCCCATTTTGGCCAACTTTATGGTTGTGCAATGGTATTTTATTGTAGTTTTAATTCACCTTTTCTACTAATGATGTTGAACACCTTTTATATGTTTAGCAACAAATTGAATTTCCTTTTTGTGAAGTTCAAATACTTTGTCAATTTTTCTAGAGTTTTTCCTTTTTCTTAACAGTATTTTAAATGAAATATGGATATCAGTACATTGTTGTCCCCCCAGCTTTATTGCGGTATAATTGAAAAATAAAATTGTAAGATATTTAAAGTGTACAGGATGATGATTTGATACATGTATACATTGTGAAAGGATTCCCCATAGAGTTAATTCACGCATCCATCACCTCACATATTTGCCTTTCTTCTTTTTTTCTTGTCAGAACATTGAAGTTCTCCTTTTTTAGCAACTTTCATTTATTCACTACAGTGTTATCAACTATAGACATTAGATTCTCAGACTTAATTCACCTTAGAACTGGAAGTTTGTGCCCCGTTACTGACCTCTTCCTGAATTTCCTCATGTGAGAACTACATTGAAAGACCTCACTCCCTGCTCTGTAAAAACACTTCTGTCAACAGCAATAATAATGATCCTGAATTGGGTGCTCATTTTATATACCCAAATATATACTCACTTAGTTAAAAATGTGGACGTCTCCATTGGTGTATTGTCTATGTGTTTTACTGATTTATTTCTGTACCAATATTGTCTTAACTGTTAAATGTTGTGCTTAAGATGTTTTAAGTCATTATAATATAAAAACATATCTAGGGTATTACAGGCTAGTAAAAACCTGGATATCTTTCAGTCAAGTTTTATAATTATTAATGATCAAATTGATTATCGGAATTCCATGTAAGACGTTTAAATGTAGTTAAATTAAGAAGTCATTTTTAAAAGATGATTAATGATTCTTGATGACCTAAGTCTAGTTTGAGAAGATAATTTATAATAAAGAAGCAAATGGGGAAGCAGTGGGTCTTTACCAGAGTAGCATATTAGAATAAATTGCAGAAGCTTTCAGTATTCACATATGATTGCTTAGTCCCAAGGAAGTCTGGGATATAAGCTAGACACGTGAATTTTAATTTAAAAATATGTGATTCCAATCATCTTTCATGTTGATAATTACTCCAGAGTCAAAAAGTTGATTTCAAGTGCCAGGTCCACCATTTACTAGATTTATGACCTTAAATATGTTAACATAAACTTCCAGCTTTTCACCTGTAAAATGGGGGACAGGTGTCCCCCTAAAATCTAAAAGGGCTTTTAAAGACTGGTAGGCATAAATACATCTTATTTCTCTTCCTCTTTTAATCTCGGTTTCCTGATCTGTAAAGTGGAGCTAATAATTGTCTAGTGTGAAGAGTTGAAAATATCTAAATAAAGCAAACTATATAGAAATGGTGTATGAACTGCAAAACATTATTTAAATACGAAGTATTTTCATCTAAAAAGTTAACAGGTCAAGGAAGAGCTAAGGAACAAGAGGTAGTGGATTTACTTAATACAAGGTATGAATGCAAATTTTAAGGGATTTAGTGTCAGGCTTTACGCAACATTGAAAATGGCCTTTCGTGCGTCTTCTGAGGCTTCATCTTTTGTGTGTGGCCGTTTGTCAGTTAATATAACAGCAGTGAGAGCAGTGGGCAATGCTTTAGCCCTAATATCAAGACAGCCATACTACTGGGTCTCCCTGGTGCGACTCACCTACAGGCTATGCCCCTTGATCTCCACTTAGTTTACTTGGCTATTATAAAGAGACTTGGACAGCAAATTGGAATGAAATACCTTTGTCACATAAGTCAAGATAATTAGAAATAATAATAGCTGCATAGCCACAGAGAACCCCAAGATTACCCTAACTAGGAAAATTGTTTCTGTTCCCAAAACTGATTGTTTGGATAAAAAAGAATTTCCACTTAAAGCAAGGAACTTCCCTGGCGGTCCAGCCGAGTGGTTAAGACTCTGCTCTTCCACTGCAGAGGGTATGGGTTCGAAGGCCAAAAAAAAAAAGAAAGAAGCAAATGAACGTGCCCTGAGTGTCACATGTACCTACCCCCTTTGAATTTCCAACTTATACCACAGATACCCAGAATAATACCACATCTTCCTCAATCAACCTAAATGTATTTAATCACCTCCTGAGCCTCCACCACTGTCCTAGTGCTGCTCACGTGACAACAGCTGTATCCAATGAAGAAACATCCCATCAATGACTGGACTTGGAACCAACATGTTCAAAAGAAGCAGGATTCTTGGATGTGTTAATTATTTTTCCAGTACTATGAACATCAGCTGACGCTTCATTTACGTTTGTCTTTTGATTAATGTTAGCTCCTTCCTCCACTAAAATAATTCTTGTTCTTATTAAATGTTTAAAGATAACTTTTGTTTTGAATGCATAAATTTGTATAACATAAGAAAAGCAAAAAAATTCTGATAATTTTGTTATATGCGCTATTACCTGGCCAAGTGAAGATCCTCTGTAATTCTTGTCACACAGTAGACAGACTCATGCTGCTAATACTCTTACCCACGTCCAAGGCTAGATTCAGGTGCCTTCAAGAAACTTCCTTCAGTTTTGAGTTAAGTACCTCCCAGAAAACTGTGACTATACATCTCACCATCTGCTACATGTTAAATAGATGCATATCTGTGTAGGTTTCTGTGTAGGTTTCCCATGGAACTTAATGCCTGTCAAGAGTGAGGACAGTCTTGTTTTACTGCCAGCATCTTCCACAGAACTTGGCTGGTACCATTTGGGCTACTCATTAAGTGTTAGTTGAATGGAACTGAACTGCTACTACCTTTTGCTGAGATCCATTCTTCTACTTCTCAGATAAACTGATAGGGAGATGAGCATATTCTGCTAAACAAAGCTTGAATAAAAATTCTTCACTTTTACAGTCTGCTGTTTCTTCCTCACCCAGTCTCCAGCCAAGACTACTGTGTCAAATTGTTCAGACAAAGCTAGCTGGAAAGGGAATATTATGTCCAAACTACAGGAAGCATGAAAAATAAATAAAAGAAGTGTTAAGATGACTTAGAAACCAGGAGCAATTGAAATATTTCCAAAGTGCCAACTTTGTGATTTCCTCAAAAGGAAAATGTGTGAATAAAGCTCTTAATTGAACCCTAGTATACAGCTTCTAGAATTTTAGCTTACTTTATTTTCCCCCTATTTTTCCCATTTGGGTGACTTTTTTCTGATACACTCTAGTAATACTGAGGTTTTTAGAGTCTTAATCATGGCTATTTAATTATAAATTCTAACTTTATTTGAAATGTGATTTTTAAAGTTTTAATACATTATTTAATTATATTCAGGTGCAATTTTCCCTAACGAAACACTTAAATGGGAAGATGATATTTCCTTGAAAGAATTTGCACTTTTTTTTCAAAATTGTTGTGTTCTTTTTTTTAAAATTTATTTTATTGAAGTTTAGTTGATTTACAATGTTGTGTTAGTTTCTGGTGCATATAGCAAAGTGATTCAGTTGTACATATATATATATATATATTCTTCTTCATATTCTTTTCCATTCTGGTTTATTATGGGGTATTGAATATATATTCCTGTGCTATACAGTAGAACCTTATTGTTTATCCATTCCATATATAATAGTTCACATCTGCTAATCCCAAACTCCCAGTCCATCCCTCCCCCACCTCCCATCCCACTTGGCAACCACAAGTCTTTTCTCTATGTCTGTGAGTCTGTTTCTGTTTTGTAAATAAGTTCATTTGTGTCATATTTTAGATTCTACATATAAGTGATATCATATGGTATTTGTCTTTCTCTTTCTGAATTGTTTTTTGTTCTTATTTAGCATTGAATATAGGCTAACCATAATATCTTGAGATTGAAAAAAAAAGACTTATTGTATGCAGGTGCTCAAGCTGAAAGCCAGGTATACAACTTTAAAGACTTCCATTTGGCTTTGAGTGGGAAATATAGTAATTCAGTGTTTAGGTAGGCATGTTGTGGAGTCGCCCAGATGTAGGATTAAATTTGCCTTCTGCAAATTACTGTGACTTTGGGGGAATGCTCTGTAGTCCCTGTGAGCTGCAGCTTTCTCATCTGTAAAATAATAACATTATCCAATTTATAGCTTATTGTGAGGCACTAAATGCTCAATCAGTAACTATTGGTGTAGCCTCTATGAAACAATTAGTCACTTGATAACCCCTTTACTCCATTCAGAATGAGATGGTTTTATTGCAATTGTTATTGTTGTTTGTTGTCATTTTACATTACTTTGAAGGGCAGCATGTCAACATCCTTCTTTTTTTTTTTTTTTTTTTTTTTTCCTGTACGTGGGCCTCTCACTGCTGTGGCCTCTCCCGTTGAGGAGCACAGGCTCCAGATGCGCAGGCTCAGCGGCCATGGCTCGCGGGCCCAGCCACTCCGTGGCATGTGGGATCTTCCCAGACTGGAGCACAAACCCGCGTCCCCTGTATCGGCAGGCAGACTCCCAACCACTGCGCCACCAGGGAAGCCCCAGTATGTTTTTTGGTTTAATGAAATACTGTTCAACCTTGGTCAACAATTTTAATTGATGGTCCTTCATGTTCTCTCCCAGGCAGGATTCAAAAATTAAGAGTCAGGTAGGCACAGTCCTTATCCTAATAATGCACTCATGATGCTCCAGGATCCAAGGAAGATGGTTGGCAGAAATTAGTCAGGTTTCAGCCATACCTATTTATTGGGAAAATAGTCCTGGAAGATGACTCAGGCATTGGCTGGGAGACTAGAAAGAGTAGGGGTGTATAAACCAGGAGGGCAGAAGAGATCAAGACCTGGAGAAAGAAAGGGAAAGCAGATTTGTACTGATAACCCTTGCGTGGGACAGATCTGTGTCTCAACTCTGCATCTGGGCCTGAATCACCACGATTAGGAATCTGTGTTAACTCTCAGAGGATGGTTTTGAAAATATCTATTTTTTACCTTTCTGAGGTTGTTTAGGATCAAGGCAGGTCCGCACTACAGAAAAAAGTTAAGAATGACCCAATAACAAAAAGATAGGGTGCTTGCTTGGGCAGCACATATACTAAAATTGGAACGCTACAGAGAAGATTAGCATGGCCCCTGTGCAAGGATGACATGCAAAATCATGAAACACTCCATATTTTAGTAAGTCAGAGAAAAAAGAATATCATATATTAATGCATATATGTGAAATCTGAAACACTTGGTATAGACGATCTTATTTACAAAGCAGAAATAGAGACACAGAAGTAGAAAACCAACGTATGGATACCAAGGGGGAAGGGGGGGTGTGGGTTGAATTGGGAGATGGGGATTGACATATATACACTATTGATACTATGTATAAAATAGATAACTAATGAGAACCTACTGTACAGCACAAGGAACTCTACTCAATGCTCTGTGGTGACCTAAATGGGAAGGAAATCCAAAAAAGAGGGGATATACGTATATGTATATGTTTAGCTGATTCACTTTGCTGTACAGTATAAACCAACACAATATTGTAAAGCAACTACACTCCAACAAAAATTAATTTTAAAAAAAGATAGTGACACAGAGGTGGGGGAATCAGGCAGAATCTGGCACGTGGGAAATGTTCTCAGTGTCTGTCAAAGGCTCATCGTCAGAAGCCAAATTGCCTGGATTTGAATCCTGGCTGTCATTTACCAGATGAGAGACATTGGATGAATTCCAAAACATCTCTGTGCCTCGGTTTCCTCTTCTGAAACGTGAGGAAAGCATTAGCTGTACTTTATAGGGTAATTTGTGATAAGTGCTAAGTATGTGATAATTTTTTTTTTTTTTCGGTACGCGGGCCTCTCACTGTTGTGACCTCTCCCGTTGCGGAGCACAGGCTCCAGATGCGCAGGCTCAGTGGCCATGGCTCAAGGGCCCAGCCGCTCCAGGGCATGTGGGATCCTCCAGGACCGGGACACGAACCCACGTCCCCTGCATTAGCAGGCGGACTCTCAACCACTGCGCCACCAGGGAAGCCCAAAGTATGTGATAATTTTGATTGAAAATAATAGCAATGAAAATAAACCCATTGTAGAATTATATGTTTAAAAATATATATGTATTCACATCCTTACAATCTGTTGCATGTACATACACACAAATATATTAATAAAGGAATCATTAAATGAAAGAAATTTGAGAAATCTTACTCATTTGCCCTAGAAAGCTATGCTCTCCTTCTCATAGGCTCCAACTCTTAAGTCTGACATGTTGTTTGATGGCCCATGGGGATAAGTAGACAAAGAAAATCGGGAGACTATGAAAGAATTCATGCTCACTGAGAAACTACATTCCAGAAGAATCCCTGATTGTTGAGAAAGCAATCCCAGCTGTGAGGAAAGACCTAGTAATGCCAAGGAACTCTCTGAACAAGGCTAGAGTTATCCCTGGAACTCCAGCTCAAGTTGGCCTCTTTCCACCACTTTCACTGTTGTGGAGGAATACTTTGTCAAAATACACGTTTACTTGGCTGTCAAATTTTGAAGGTATAGTATAATGTGCATGTATATAACCTTGGAAATTTGTGGAATAGAAGAGTATAATATGCACGTATATATCCTTGGAAATTTTGAAGGTATAGTATAATGTGCATGTATATATCCTTGGAAATTTGTGGATGAGAATATTCAGTTAACAGTAAAGAAATAAAGGTGGTGTGAATAATGAAGTACCATTTTAAGTGGAATTATTTGAAAAGGGAATTCTTGTAATCATCATGGCCATTTTCCCTCCACTCTTCTACTTCAGTCTTTTCTGCAGCTGAAATCAGAAAGAAGGTGAATGGTATTATGTCCTAATAATGTCACTTGTAAGGAAAGAAAAATGATCTCCTAAAACTCTATCATAGGTTCAGCACACCGATGGGTTTGGCATCACTGGCCAGACCTTGGTTTGGCTCCTGCTGCACCTGCTACGCAGGGAAGGGCTCAAACTTTTCAACTTGAGCTTCGGTTGTCTCTTCTGTAATGTGGTCACATCAGTCATGCATCCTCCCACGTACTTAAGCCCTTGACATAGTACTTGCACAGGTGTTTTAAAATGCTGGCTATTATTTTCTTCTAAATTTATATAAGCTACATTATAATTATGCTCTTGTACTAAGCCAACAATTGATTTTTATTCTAAAGAAAACCCAATGGTTTGTATTTATTTATTTTTAAAATAAATTTATTTATTTATTTATTTTTGGCTGCATTGGGTCTTCATTGCTGTGTGTGGGCTTTCTCTAGTTGTGGTGAGCGGGGACTACTCTTCCTTGTGGTGCGTGGGCTTCTCATTGCGGTGGCTTCTCTTGCTGCGGAGCACGGGCTCTAGGCACGCGGGCTCAGTAGGTGTGGCTCGCGGGCTCTAGAGAGCAGGCTCAGTAGCTGTACAGGGGATTAGCTGCTCTGCGCCATGTGGGATCTTCCCTGACTAGGGATTGAACCAGTGTCCCCTGCACTGGCAGGCAGATTCTTAACCACTGCGCCACCAGGGAAGTCCTGGTTTGTTTGTATTTGACATGCATGTTTATTTCTTCTTGAATCACAGTGGATCTGTGGTCGACCCTAGACTTCACTACTAGTTCATCGACGTCTCTAGATAAAAGAGAAGAATTTGGTATTCAGGTCATTATTTATAAAAAGCTAAGGAATCAGCAGCCTACATGGCTAAATGAAGATTTTAGAAATGGTATCTCAGCAAATGTGCTAACAAGAATGCACCTGCATTTTCAGGCTGTTCTCAAGCAGCAGTTTGTTTCCATAGCACCTAAGTAGAGAAAGACAAAATCTCCCATTCATTCCCCAAAGCAGAAAACACCAGGTAGTTTCAAATTCCAGGTTTTGGTAAGGAAAGATGTTGATATTTTCCAATACACATTAAAGGTTGGTTTTAGAATTTTTTTCCTTTAACTAAAAGTTAACTAAAAGTCATTCTTAGGCTATAATTTGAACTCATATTAACGTTCAATGCAAAAGACTGATACTTGTCTTACAAGACAAATCGTGCAAGTTTCTAAAATCTAAAATGTCATTTTTCTTAGTTTAGAAAGGAAAGTGACATAATAGAAAACACCTCCTTGTTAAAGATGAACCTAGGAGGAGGAGTCCAAGAAAATTTCAGAATGTAAAGTCAGTACGATCAATAATGAGAGGGAAGGATTTGTGTCATTATTTATTCATTCAGTTGTTTAAAAAAATTTTTTTTAACCTTCTAGGCACATGGCACTTTGCTAAATGCACTGGGACACAGAATCATGTAAAACAGTCTCTGCCTTCATGAAGCTTCAGGAAGCCAAGGAGAGAGGCTGGACAATCAAGGGTTATACCACAGGGTAGAAAATGCTTCATCAGCAAGCAGAGGATGCTGCAGAACTTCATGGGAGGGAAGACAAGGGGCTAAAAAAGGAAAAAAAAAAAAAAGAGGCTAAAGAAAGTCACAAAAGAGACTATTCAGAAAAAGCAGAAACAATTTTAATAAAGAAAATGTCTGCCCTTCTAAAATCAAACACATTTAATACTATGTCTGTATAATACATCAAAGATATGTCTTGTTCTTTAAAACATCTTCCCTTCCAATGATTCTGAGGCTTCATCATGATTACAGGGTACATGAAATGAAGTATATTAACATGTCACAACCCCTCAGTACATAGTGCATGATTGGTAAGATTCCACATGCACGCAGTTCACACAAGTTAACATGAGCTACGTGAGGTGTCCTCAATTTTCCTGTATTTACCCCTGCTACCCAGGGTGAACATTCTTTCAACACTGTACCTTGGTGTCCTTTGAAAGATGGACATTGAAAGTTAAAAATGAGTTAGTATATAGGCACTGATGTATAGAAAATACACTTTGTGGTTATATATATCGTAAGCTGGAAATAAATGCCTTTGAATTACGTGTATATTTATGCTAGGAAGCTTGACAAACACTGAACAGTCTGTGAAGAATGGAAAGCCTCTTGATCATCAATTCAAATAAATATAATCCAACCATATGCAGCAACACTAATTTACTTGTTAAACGAACTACTCTGAAATCATTTGGTTGTCAGGTACCAAGATAGTTTTAAAGTTAGGGAACTTCTGTCCCACTTAATCCTTGTGGGTGGCCCAATTCCCCAAGATATTCACAGCTGAGAAGTATTTTTAAATGTATTTTTTATCTTACGTGATAATCAATTAGGAGCAAATGAAATCCTGTCTTAAAATTTCAAAAAAATGCAAATCACTTTTGAATGACTTCAGACTAGGCATACAGGACACAGACTCTCTTTTAGCTCACACCCTGAATGCTGCTTTTGCATGCCATCACCTCTGTAACAGGCTGAAGCTTGATGCCTAACCTTACACAGGACTGCCCAATCTACTGACGATCTCATCGAACAAGGATGGCCCAATCAAGCGAGAGCATCAGGTGTAGTGCTTCTAAAGTCAGTGAACAGTAATACTTTAAAGAAGTTTCCTTCTAATAAATACAATATAAAAGCCTTTCTATTCTATGCATAAGTTTACAAAAAAGCACTTCAAAGATGTCTGGTCAAAACTATCGCCAGAAGATTCCAAAGCCCACACGTTTTGTTCCAAATATAACAGCTACTACAAAAGCAGTAAAAAGCAAGACAAGAAAATCTTGATCTTTCTTCAATGATTTCAACCTTATTCCTTGGGAGAACAGGGAATTAAAGTCTGTTGCGGGCTGTGCTTGGTTTTAAGCAGATGTCACCTGGGACCAAATGCTACAGCAGGTTCAGATTTTTTTCATTATCATCACTGTGGATCTTTTTAAGCGTGACTGGGCTTGGTTGCTTCAGAGACGTCTTAGAAACATCCGTGTGAATGGTGGACATGGCGATGGTCTCGTAGTCGTCATCCTGAGACCGGAAATCACAAAAGTTAAAGAAGAACTGCAGGTCTCTCTGGAAGTTTTTGTTCAGGAAGCCATAAAATATGGGGTTGACACAGGTGGAGATCATGGCTGTGAGGTGGCAGAGCAGGAATAACAGATTATGGTTGCACGTAGCAATGATCTGATGATTCCAGTCGAACACGGTGTTGAAGATGGTGAGTGGCAGCCAGCAGACCGCAAACGCTACCACGATGGACAGCAGCATGATGTTGATTCTTTTGGTTTCACTGGACCTGTACTTACTGTCTCTCATCTTGTCCATCATGTTGTTTCTTCTTTTTAAGCGTATATATATCTACAGGAGGAAAAAAATAAAGAGTTCAAATAGAATCACTCATTGAATGAGGACTCTTGGAGAAAGAAGGTAAAAATGGAAATGGTGGCGGGGGGGGATGTTTTCTTACCTTGAAGTAGCAAATAAATATAAAACAGAGTGGGCCAAAATACTGCAGCACCAAGAGAAGAGTGGTGTAAGACAACCGGTGAGAGTCTGATGGAAATTTATCAAAGCAGACGTACTTGTCCTTGAACGCATCAAGGGTCACATTTTGGAACGGTTCATCCGTCAATACTTGGTAGATCAGGAAGGGCAGAGAAGAAGCCACAGCAAGGACCCAGATGACAGCAATGCCTACGTAAGCATGTCTATTACTTGGTCTCCAGCCCCGTGGATTGATGATCAGCTGATGCCGTTCCACGGCAATGAGGACCAGAGAGAAGATAGACACAGTGATGGAAACACACTGCACAAAAGGGTTCAACTTGCACATTGCCTCACCAAAAACCCAGTGGTCCATCAACGTGTAGACAAACGTGAAGGGGAGACACATGATAGCAACAAGCAAGTCTGAGAAGGAAAGGTTCACAATCAAGATGTTGGTGACATTTCTCAACTCCTTTTGTTTCAAGATGATGATGATCAAGGCCAGGTTTCCAGAGACCCCAAGAATGATCACAGCTCCATAAGCAAGAGCTAACGTGAATATCATGGCCAAGGGCAGATGACAATCGTCATTTTCGAAAGCCAAAAACTGGGAATTCTTCTCTGAAAAATTATAATAGATTGAACGATTTTCTACCTGGGAAAATAACGTTGAATTCATTTTGACTGGTTTGGCTATTACAGATGACTTTAGACAAATGGACAATATGTTTCCTCAAAGCAGGTCAAAGACTCAACTTATTTTTATTCTCCATATTGGAATCCATTTCTCAAAATTATTCTGAATTCTTCATTCCCTTGAACTGAACAACCTGTAAAGAGAAAACGACCAATTGCATTACTAATTTTATTGACGGCAGTCAAAACGAATTCTGATTCATGGTACCGTTTAAAGTGAAGATACTGAAATAAACAAAATGTATTCTATATATACATCTTTTTAAATAGTAGAAACAGTGCAAACAATTTGAAAAAAAACTTTAGTAATACTTTTAACTTGATGTGCTTTCACATTGTTTCAGCAAAATGCAGTGGTCTGTACATTAGTAAGGTGTTTTTGAATCTCATGCCCAAAGTCTTACATAAATGACCATCAGCACATTCCTAAACATTGTAGGAATATGAAGGTATAAAAAAAAAGGACAGATTAAAACATATGAAAAAGATATGACACCAACAAAGAAAAAAAATTTACCTAATTCTTCCTCTTACTATAAAAAAGAAAGAATTTATCAAGTTGTAGTAATAGTCCCACCAACACTGAACTGCTCTTTAAGGAGATGAACGATACAGTGAAACATCAAGAAACTTTGTCCTGTGAAGGACTGCTGAAGGAAAAGAAGATGTTTAATCCAGAAAAGACTCACTAGGAAGGGTACAAACATCTTCTCACATTGGAATGGGTAGCATGTGGTCCCTGGCTTGTGGCTCAGAATCTTATGTCCTCTCAAGTTAGAAGTCGGACCAAGGGAAGTGGATTACCTTAAAAATATTTCACGTCATTATGAGGAACAAAAGTTTAATCACATGGAATGAACTACCTGTAAACCAGCAAGTTCTCCACATGCAACAGTTTGTAAGTACTACTCGAAAGGCTTGGGGAAGTTCTCACATTGTGTAGGAGATTCAACTGGGTAACTCTGAAGCTCTTTCTGACTTTAAGATTCTATAATATTATTAACATGTCAGAAGCTTTCAAAGGATTTCTAAGGTTTTCTTCATGGAAATATCCTCCCTCCCCACTAGACTGTATACAGATACAATCCAGGGATCTAAATTTTAGTCGTACTTTTGATCTTTCACAGCATTTTGTGATAGGAATACTCTTTTCTTACCAACAAAACAAATCACAGACAAGAGTCCTTGTAGAGCTTAAAAGCTCCTTTAAAAAAAAAATCTCTGATTTCCCTTGTTATTAAGTAAATATATGAGATGGGGTTTCTAATGTTAATTAACAGGCCATTGTGCCTGCGTTAAGAAACAGAATTGCATTTCTTTCTTCTGTGAGAATGATAAAGGAAATTATGCAGAATTACTTCCATTGAAAAGGAGACAAGAACTTTAATGAACAAAATATGCTTTTGCCTTTTAAGTGATGCCACTATTGAACCTGTCCTTGGGTACTTTTGCTTTCTAGAATATGGGGTGTTTTTTATTATAAAACTACAACTTATAAAACTGAAGAATAAAAAGAAAGGTTGTTACCACTTAGTGAGAATGAAAGCATCGGGACTAGGAAAGGTATCAAGTGTGAACATTATAGAAACGTTCTCCCCTCTTCTTGTCAACAGCCTGGAAAGACTCCTGAACTTCCCTGGCAACACACTTTTCTCTCAAGAATACCAAAGAGAGAGAATATCTGTGTCTCTCAGTGTCTGAGAACAAACCTGGAGCAAGCAAGTGCTAATCTAAAAATTCTTTGGAAATTTCGCACTAAAGAATTCAAGAAAATTTCGCATCGTACATCCTAGTCAGGTTGCTGGCAAGATATTTAACGTCACTGCGCAGGTATCTGAGTTTTTCTTCATTAGTAGAACTAGCATGACAGGAAAATGCATCCTCTAACTCCCTACCCACGGCTCCCCGTCTTCACACAGTGTCAGGTGAGACACACAAGGTAGGGACCACTGAGCCTCCTGGACCTGACACTTGAAGACCGCTACTCTGCCTTACACTCCCGGTCTAACAACCCCACGGGGCATGTTCTGTGCCAGGCGGGCAGGTCCCTTCACAGTCACCAAGCGTCCTGGCCCGTTTTAGCTTCTGCATCTTCGCCTCTGCAACGTCTCATCACGCATCCAAATTCTACCCATCTTTCAAAGCACCATTTAGTCCCTTGGATCCTGAACTGGCTCTTCACAACTGTAATATTGCCTCTTGAAGGTAGGTACTATGTATATTTCACACTACTTTGCGAATATTAGATTTAGAATAAAAGTGTGTTGATGACACAGTAGGTGCACAGATAGAATAATAGGTTCTTGTGTGATTGATATTAACATCAATAGGTGAATTCTATTGTCGACTGAAAAAAATCCACAGTCTAAAAGTTGAGAGTTATGTTTTATTCGGCGGACTCGCTAAGGACTCAAGCCCGGGAGGCAGCCTGTCAGATGCTCTGAGGGACGGCTCGGAAGAGGTCAGGGAGCAGCCGGGATATACAGGAGTTTTTGCAAGAAAAGGCAGGTAGCTGGAATGTCAAAAGATTGCTGTACATTAAAGAAAACCAGACATCTCAAGTTAATGAATTTAGCACTTTTCTATATATGGGAAGATACAAGAGTCTGGGCTCATTGAAATATTATCTGGAGCCAGTATCCTGTTCTTTCACATCCAGAATCCCCTCAGGTGCACCGTCCAGGGTGACTGCAGGGGCTGATGGCTTGATGCCCGCAACATCCTTTGTTTACTGATACGGCAGGCGGCAGGGGACATTCTTGTCCACACTATCATAGTCCTTTGACATGCCAAATGGATGTTAATTATAAGAGCCATTTTACTAGGTCAGGTACATGGTGTGTGGGGAGGGGAATGTTCCACTTTGTGCAAAAAAAAAAAAAAAAAAGGAATTGTTTCTGAAAGAGAATTCATTCATCCAATAAATATTTATTGAACACTATTTTGTGTCAGGCAGGGTTTTAGTGGAGACAGTAGTGAGGTTCCCATTGAGTTTCTAGTCTCGTGTGCAGAAGCAGACAAGAAAAAATAAATCAGTGAAAGAGACAGGACACAAGACAGTAGTAAGTGCCATGGAGAAAAATAAAGCAAGGAAGGGGACCTGGGATTGTCGGGGGGTGGGGGGGTGGAGGGGGGAAGGCCTCTGACTGCCAGAGAAGATGGCGTGTGAGTTAAGACCCGACAGGGAGGAAGGAAGCCAGACAGATGCCTCAGGGATGCATCCCCTGTGGAAATAGCAAACATGAAATCTTTACGACTGGAGTGTGCTTGGTGTGCTGAACAGATGAGAAGTGAAATAAATGAGGGAGAGACTATAGGGAAGTAGCGGGGTGGGTAAGCAGGGGAGCAACAGACTCTGCAGGGCCTTACTCCGTGGGACAGTCTTCGACTTTTTCTCTGAGAAAGATGAGGACTCCCTGGAGAGTCTTTGGTAAAGGCATGAAGTTCTATGGCTTGTTTTAAAATTATTGCTCTAGCTGTTGTTTGCAAGGACTTAAGACAGGAGAGAGAAGTAGGGAGATTCATTTAGAGGCTAGTGGAATAATCCAGGTGAGAGATAATGGAGGCACAGACCAAGGTGTTTGCAGTAAAAAGGAAGAAAGTTTATATCTACCAACTGACTTTGACAAAATTCACTGCATATGGGACTTAACGCAAACACTTATTAAATTATTACAATTTATGGGCTACAAAGTTTTCTTGCAGATGAATTTAGGTTAAATATACTGAAACTCTACTCTGATCCCTTTGAAATTATATTTGCTGGACATATCCTGTGAGAAATAGCAGTTTTCTTACTAAGTAGAAGTTAACTTAGCTTATACAGAAAATGCAAACTTTACATTTTTTTAATGTATTTGAAATCAGACTCCTTTGCTAAGTGCATGTCATTCCAGTTGGGTAAAACAGTTCTGCATTGGATAAAATGTGTATTTCCAGCCTACTGTAGTATAATCTCAAGCATGAATAATTGTCAGAAAATAATACTGAGAAAGAATTTACACACGTCATCTTTGACAAGGAAAATGATTTGATATTTACTATTCCAATATATATTTCTAAAGTAAGGTATGCAACTACAGGCACTGCAAAAATGAAGGGTTGTTGCAACTCACTATAGCTGCCATGTGCCTTTAGAGACAAAGCAGAGACACTACATATATCCAGCTGGCAAATTAGCCCCCTTCCAAAGGGAAATTTGCTTCTCCATTCCAATTTGAATGCTGGCCTTTACTGCTTGCTGTTCTTAGAGCCGTTACTGCCTGAGAATACAGCTTTCTGGTCATAACCTGCTGCAGATAAATTTTGTCATATACTCTGAACTGGCTGCTTAACTCCCTTGTTTTTGGAAAAGAAATGTCAGCCTTGCTACATGCATCCTCCCAAAGTTACTGCTAGTTTATTCACATGAGTTACATAATTCTCTGTTCCTTTCCCTTCCAGGAGGGCTTGCTCAACTGACAGCTGCCTTGAAACAATAAGGAAAGACTAATAAAGCAGGAGTCACCCACCGAAAAGCGCTCAGTCTTTGGTCATGGGTGAGGAACCCGGCCGACAGCTTTCTGCTCTCACCGGGGAAGCAGCCTGCAGTCCAGGGACTGACAGCCGCTGTTGCTGGGACTCCCCTTCAGGCAGAGACAGGCAAGCTCCGTGCTCTCCGGCCCCCGCCTGTGTGCCACCCGACAAGTTATGCTTTCCCATAGGGTCCTGGTGGGCACGGCAAATCTGAGAACTCTTTAAAAAAAAAAAAAAAAGGAATGTCAAGACACACTTCCTCACTCTCCCCTCTCCTCCCCTAGGTTTTTCCTGAGTTACCAAACTCAGGAAATGGGATGTGTTAAATCAGAATTCCTGTCGGCACGCTTACGCGCCCACCTTTTCATATCGCGTAACTAGGTCTATTGCCCCACACTGTCCTCATTCCTAATACTCCCTCCCTCCCCGCCCCCCCCCCCCCATACACACACACTTGCCACCCATTTGTCAGACGTCTCTACCCATAATGATGAGACTGGCAAAGCAGAAAACATCCACAACAACCAGAACCAAACAAGCATAGCCCAAACTTGGTTGACGCTGGCCCAACATCAGTCCTTAGAACATTCGCCTCTCTCCAATCTACCTGGAGACCAGCGGGCCACTCTTAGGCCACTTCCCTCTCCAGTCCATCCGCAATCTCCTACCCAGCCGCGCTCCACCACCACCGGTGGAAAGGAGCTGAAGAGTTGGACGATGGAAACTCGGAAGTAGGGGACAGTACGATGTCTCCTGGGGACGCAGCGCCAGGCTGGAGGGGCCAGCACCGGGGGGCAGGGCTCGACGCAGCCCGCGCGCGGGGCGCCCACCGGGGCCCCGGGCCGCTCCCCGCGCACAAGTGCGGCACGCAGGGCGAAGGCCGACCCGCGAGCCCTCCTCCCCCGGCCGTCCCAGCAGCGCGTTCCTCCGCAAAAGCTCAGCGCGGCCGCGCCGCGGAGGCTCGGGAAAGATGCCAAAGGCGGCGAAGGAGGGAGGACGACGTCTCACCAGAGGCCGAGTAGGGGGACTCGGACCCCGCAGGGAACCCCCGTAGAGAGACGTCGGCCCCGCACCGCAGGCGGTCCCGGGTGGCCGGTGGTTTGGAGCACCTCGCAACCCGCCCGCGCGGGGACCGAACCGAAGGCTGCCTGCGCCCCCGCCGCTCCCCAGAGCTCGTTTCGGGACTCGCGTGCCCTTTCTTCCTCTCTCATCCTTCACCCCATCGGTGACAGATCCCTCTAAAGTCAGTCCTTTCCAAGGTGTACTCTTGGAACTTACCCTCTCTGCCGGATCCGTCTTTTAGCCCGATGATTATAAAGCGGGAAGGGCGATCGTGGAAGGGAGCGGAGCGGGAAGGAAAGCTCGCGGGTGTTTCTCCGGCTCAAAGCCTAAAGGTTGGTGGGGAGGGGAAGAGCCGCCCTTGCAGCGGAGCTCCACCTCGTCCTGGCCACGTGACAGCCCCCGGGCGGCGCCGCAGCCCCCCGCACCCCTCCCTGGGAATTCGGGGGACAGCGCGGGAGCCGCGCGCGCTGTCGGACCGCGCGCCCGGGGCGGGGGTGCGCGCTCGGCGCTCGGCGGGGCCGGGAAGGGAGGCCCTGCGCTGGGCTGAGGTCGCGCCCGCGCGCCGTCGCTGGCGGTCGGTGCCACCTCGCGGCGGAGGCTGAGCCGGCGGTGCGGGCAGCGGCGCGAAACCCAGCTCCGGGGAAGGGGACGCGAAGCCCACCGCGACTGCGCCGCTGGTGCGTGCCTAGCCTCTCCTGTGACGTCCGGAGGTTTCTCACGCTGGAGCAAGAAGTTTTTCCTTTTTAGCAGTGAACAAAGAGAAGACCTTAAAGAAGCAAAAGTAGTGAATCTCCGATAAGATGGAAGGGTGGGTTTTTTTTTTTTTTTTTTTTTAAGTCCTTCTTTCTCTCCGCTAGAAAAATGCGTTGAGGCAGATTTGTTCCCGGCACCGAGCTGCTCCTTTCAGGGAAGCACGAGGAGAGGAGCATTTTCTTGCGGGTCAGAAAGAGTCAGTGCCATTTCCACGGTACTTAATCTACTACCGTGCAGAACAATATGAAGGAATAAAAGAACAGAAGGTACACAGAGCACGTTGACGGTGCAAAGCCATCCTGGTGCCTGATGGTTCAAGCTAATTGCTGATACACTGACCTCAGGTGTTTTACATACTTCTACTCTACTTCGAAAAGCCAAAGTTGTGTAACCACACACACACACACACACACACACACACACAGAGTGATTACTGATGTAGATGAATACAACCTCTTCCAAATCAAACTTTCAAGTAATAAAGAGTCTTCCTAATAAAGATACAGGACACTGCCTACGAGATGCATACAAGTTTCATTACATAACAACCATGATCGCAATCTGTCTTCAAACTAAAAGCAGAACAAAATTCTGAGACAAATGGAATTACTTGAACTTCGTTGAAAAATGTTTTATTTCTCTAGTTATTAGACTGAATAAATACTATTTAAAGCTCAGTAGAAACTCTCATTCATTTATATAAATTATGATGTACACAATCTCTGTTGTCCTCCTCCCCGCCGGGAAAGGTTTCTAAAATATTTGTCATTAGGTATAGTTTTATAAAGTTGGAAAGGGATTATGACCAAGAATCGATATATCACAATCAGGTAATAAATGCACTCTAACAACATATATGAGCATATATTTTTTAAAAGCCCACGAGTGATTAAGGAATAGTAAAATGGCACATATATTTTCTTTCTTTTTCTTTTTCTTTTTTTAACCAAGGATGAAAATATAAAACATAATTTAGGAATTTCAGTTATTTAAAGAGCAATAAATCATTTAGGTTTCTATTCACTCTCTGTTTATCCCTTAAGTCACATTCTGTTCATAGAAGCAAATTTACCCGAAGGTCTTCATCATCTAATTGGCTCTTTTTAGTCTGCTGCAAGAATTACAAATGAAATAATTTAATTCTCTGAAAAGAATACATTTTTAGGTAAACGTTTTTGCTATATCAGGAAATATTTTGGATTTAAGCATATAATTTGGACTCATTAAAAGACACTTTCCTTTCTGTTTTCCAAAAATACTAATAAAAGCATGTCTGCAAGAATACCTGAATTACTATGGCCATTGTATTTTGTCATCTTATTAATTTTTATAAAGTGCTCCCCAAGTCCAATTTATAAAGCTGTATTCTTTTTTTTTTAATTTACTTATTTATTTTTGGCTGCGTTGGGTCTTCGTTGCTGTGCGTGGGCTTTCTCTAGTTGCAGCGAGCGGGGGCTACTTTTCCTTGTGGTGCGCGGGCTTCTCATTGTGGTGGCTTCTCTTGTTGCAGAGCACAGGCTCTAAACACATGGGCTTCAGTAGCTGTGGCACACAGGGTCAGTAGTTGTGGCTTGCAGACTCTAGAGTGCAGGCTCAGTAGTTGTGGTGCACGAGCTTAGTTGCTCCGCGGCATGTGGGATCTTCCCGGACCAGGGATCAAACCCCTGTCCCCTGCATTGGCAGATGGATTCTTAACCACTGTACCACCAGGGAAGTCCCTAAAGCTGTATTCTTGAGACATTAATAACAAATACCAATCTTTGAAAGATCATTGCTCTCAAAGACTTTTTTTCTATGTCAAATTTTGCGATGTAAAGGGAAGTTTTGAATGCTGAACAAAAACATCAAATTTATACAATTCTCTAGGAATATCATTTACTAAAGACTCTTTCCAATGTGTAAACTAGAAAACTTAAGCATAGTATAATAACCAAATACAACATAAGATCCTCGTATAATGTAATCTAATGGAAGATTTGAAATAAACAAAGTAACATGAGTTGCTCAGAAAATATGTGTTAAAGAATAATCTGAATTCCTCAGAAGATGTGCTTAAAAGAATATGTGTGTTAAAGATCTTTTTTTTTTTTTCTACTCTTAAGTGAACAGTCAGTTGCATACGTTCCTATTTGGGATTCAAGCTAGATAAAACCTCACCTTTGCTAGAGAGAGATAATTTTTTTGCATCTTGTGTATTTCCTTCTGAAATTTCACAGCAGCCAGAGAATTAAACTAAAGACTTATTCTCATGTTCTGATGGGCAATAGGTTTGTTCTGTCATTTAAACAAAGGAATAGGATCTACTCCTTAAATCTCTGTAGATCTTAGTTTTATCATATAAAAAAATGGAACAACTTTATGGTCTGGCCCTTTAAATTCCATGATTCAATAATTGGCTAGATAAAATCATTTATCCCTATATTTACTGCTGGAATTTATCCACTGTAGTTACTTTACTGGTCTCCTGATCAATTTCTGCTGCAAGGGTTAAAATTCCTGAAATGCTGTTAGGCCTTGATTCATGAAAATTATCATAAATTATCATTCAGAAAAACCCTGATAGTCATTAACACATGTGAAAACTAAAATGTAGCTGATATTGATTAGGAGGAAATTCCATCAAGGTAGAACTTACTATGTATGTTATTCTAGGAATTAATGAAGTGCCCATTTTTCCTTCTTTCAGTGACTTACCTACGGCATTTCTTTGAATCTATGATGCCATAGCATGTAAGTTGCAATGTTATTTTATGGACCACCAACAAAGAAAAAATCCTTCCAGTAAAGCAATGACATAGTCAATTGTAAATGAATCTTAAAGTTAGAGAATTAAAATGTTTTTAAAAGTCCTTATCTTAGGACCAATAAAATACAGTAGGTAAAGAGCTTTGACTAAATTGGTTAGTACAATCAAATAGTCAATATGATCACTTTATTCAACTGTCTTTTTGAGAGAATTAAATTAGCAGAAAAAAGTGATAATTAATTTAGTTAAAATATTATTATACAAGTATATAGACAATTCAGTTATCTTCCTTGTGTAGAAGACACCAAATACTATTTATGGATTCGCTCTTGATTTAAAATGGGAATGCACTTCAAGAAAGTTCTCATTTGGTTACATAGGCTACAAATTTAGAGCTTTTGTTATACAACTCTGCCAGAATAGATTCCATACGACCAGGATCTTAAAATTACTTAGTAAATATTCTAACATTTTCCTGCAGATTTCATCCTGTTTAACACCCTTTAGACATTCAACAAATGTGTAATGTTATGTATTTATTGCATGGTATAATGGAAAGACCTTGACTATTATTATTTTTGATTATAATTATTATTGCTCCCTTCTTAGGTGTAGGCATAGCTAGCTGGTGAGAAGGGCAAGTATGAATGCCACCACTGACCTTCCTTCATCCATAACAAACATCCTGCCCACCTCCACCCACCTCCACCCCAGCCCTGAAATTTCAGGCTTGACATTAGACCCCATCCCAACATCAGAAGATCAGACTTGGCCCCATGATGTAAAGCTATTTCCCATCCTGAGATGGGATAATATTTCCCAAAGACAGGAGAAAGATTCCTTATGTGCACCTAAATAATATGATGGATGGGCACAGAGGTGGTAAGAAGTGTTGCCGGGTATCACTTTGTTTAGGTAACTATCCCTTATTCATCCCTTTAATTAAGGTCTAGCTGTTGCTTTTCTTTCCCCAGATACATATAAATCTAGAAAGAGGTTATATAGCCAGATATGGTCTGTGGTATAACCCGATCCTTCTCATCCTAAGAGACTGCTTAGCTGCCACTCTTGGCTAGTATAGTATGTTGGTGGAAATTACTCAACTGTGAAGGTTATTGCAACTACATATTCAAAACCTCAGTTGAGCCTTCAATGTCACTCAGAAATTCTCAGGCTTGGGTGACTCCCAATTCCTTTCCTCTTAGAAGATATTTCAGATAGCCACCCCTCTCCCCAGCCTCCCATCTCATACCCTCAGCCTCAGTGGACTCCTCCTTCCTTCTGAAGGGAGTAAAAGCCATAGGGTATTTTTTTTTTACTGAAGTATAGTTGATTTACAGTGTTATGTTAGTTTCAGGTATACAGCAAAGTGATTCAGAGATATATATATACATTTTCAGAATATTTTCCCTTACAGGTTATTACAAAATATTGAGCATCATTCCCTGTGCTATATAGTCGGTCCGTGTTGATTATCTGTTTTATCTATTTTATATACAGTAGTATGCATGTGTTAACCCCAAACTCCTAATTTAACCCTAACCCCCTTTCCCCTTTGGGAAATTTGTTTTCTATGTCTGTGGGCCAATTTCTGTTGTGTAAATAAGTTCAGTTGTATCATTTTTTTTTCGATTCCACATATAAGTGATGTCATATGATATTTGTCTTTCTCTGTGTGGCTTACTTCACTTAGTCTGATAATCTCTAGGTCCATCTGCATTGTAAAAATAGAGCTACCATATGATCCTGCAATCCCACTCCTGGGCATATATCCAGAGAAAACCATAATTTCAAAAGATACATGCACCCCAATGTCATAGCAGCACTATTTACAATAACCAAGACATGGAAGCAACCTAAATGTTCACAGACAGATATAAGGATAAAGAAGATGTGGTACATATATGCAATGGAATACTACTCAGCCATAAAAAAGAATGAAATAGTGCCATTAGCCATAGGGTATTTATTCCCTTTCATGTCCCTCATTTTGGCAATGGATCCTCCAGCCCAGCTGGCCCAGTCTCCAGGCACTGAGTCGCACCAGCCCACTGAGTTTTCCCAGCTGATGCCCCAAATGCCATGTGACAGAGACAAGCCATCGTCGTTGTGCTCTCCTGAGGTGCTGACCCACTCAATCCATGAGCATAGAGTCCGTGAGTTTTTGGTTTTCCATTAAGTTCTGGGAAGTTTTTCACACAACGATAACATAACAAAAATACCTGTTTATTTGACAATTCATTTTTCTTGGCTCAACACTGAAAACAAAAACAACAAGACAAAATTGCTCGCTCTTCCTCACTGTAACTCCCTCACCCTTGTCATAGCTTCTCTAGCTGCCTTCTCTGTCCTGGTCGCTCCTCCAAGAATAAGGCACATTTCCTGTCCTCTCATTGCTTCTCATATGGCCCACTGGAACCTGCTTCTGCCAGGGAAAACAATGACTAAACCGGTGGATACAATTCAGACTTTAATTCTTCATGTTGCATTTGACTCTCTTGACCGTCCTATCCTGGAAACTTCTTTTCCTTTGACTTCACTAACTACATTTCAGCTGGTTTTCTTTCCTTACTGGCTGTTTCTCAGTCTTCTTCCCAAGGATCTGCTGTCTCCATCTCCTCCTTAGGTGATTTGCTCCCCAGGATACTGTTATAATCAATCGGCCAGAGACAGCCCCTGTGTATTAGCCTAAAATGGTCCCCATATCGTTTACTTCTTCACAGCTGGCAGGACACAAATGCCAGACTGCATCAACCTCAAATTCTCACAAATCTAATTGCTTTATATGCAGTCCCAATAAATATATTTTTAGTTATTTAGAGCCTACCTACTTTATACACTCTGAGAAACTGCACCAAACATCTGCTAACCATGGATAAGACAAATCCTGTAGCCATAAAAGACACCTACCTGATGCTGTCCTTCAGAGCTCTCTGACCCAAGTGTCCCCACCTTGCCACTGAGTGGTGTCACCTAGACACTAAGACTCCCTCTGCTTTCTCCTCCCCGGGTATTCCCTTGTCCCATCCCCCTTCTGAATGGTAGCTTATACTACTGCCCCTGGAAGGTCTCTTTCTGGGAGAAACTTCCCTGTCATGCAAGTCTGTGCAGGACCACCCAAATAAAACTTGTGTGCCCTGCCTTTCATGATCCTGTCTCTTCCCTGATCAGCTCAGAAATTCCCAAGTTTACCAGAGACCTCATTCTTAATCTTCTCCCTTTTTTCACTTTCAAACATAATCATACCCTCTGCCATCACTGACACGCTTGTACAGTTGTAACCTTAAATCTCCATGTACAGTGCGGACCTCTCCCAGGTTTCTTTTTTTTTTGTTTTTTTTTTTTTTGCAGTACGCGGGCCTCTCAATCCTGTGGCCTCTCCCGTTGCAGAGCACAGGCTCTGGACGCGCAGACCCAGCGGCCATGGCTCACGGGCCTAGCCACTCCACGGCATGTGGGATCTTCCCAGACTGGGGCACGAACCCGCGTCCCCTGCATCGGCAGGCGGACTCCCAACCACTGCGCCACTAGGGAAGCCCCGCTCTCCCAGGTTTCCTTGGCAAATGTGCTTCACAGCTGGTGTACCCGATACAAACCAGTGTCATCATCTCTACCCCTCAAGCCGGAACCTGAGGATCATCCCGGTATTTCCCTTTCTCACACCCTCAAATTCGACTGGTCTCAAATTCATTGGGTCAGTTGGGAATCGGTCACACATTCCCACTGAATTCACAGCATAATATCTCTCAAATGTGTTCTTTTATATCCATCAAGCTCTAGCTAATTCTCTACTCAATGGTCTCTCTGCCACCAGCTGCTGTCACGGTCAGCCAGTGATGTCACCGCCCAGCTTAAATCATCTAGTTGCTCTCCAGATCCTTCAGGAAAAGTGCAAACAATGTCCTTGTGAACCAACCTTTTCAGTAGCATCCTCTACCCATTTCCACACAGACTTCAATCAAACTGAACTACCTGCAGGTCTCTGAATATTACTATCACCTTCATGTTCCCCCCCACTTCTTACTTGCCCATCCCCTCCGTCTGCTGGTTTAACTTTCACCAGTTCTTCAAGCTTCAGTTCAAGTATCTTCTCAACTACAAAGCCCTCTCTAATGTCTATCTCTCCATCTCCCCAGATCACTCCACAGGCTGAGTTTGTATTTATATTCCTATTTTTATTCCTACTGGTCTCTGAGTTTATTTCTAACACGTAATTTATCACACTATATTGCAGTCAGTTATGTATTTGCATAGCTACAGTGGGATCTCTGGAAGGCAGTGATTATTTTTTTTCACCTCTTAAAGCTTAGAGCCTAGAATAATATGTGGCATATCATAAGATACTGAAAACAGTTTTGTTGAGGGATTGAAGAACAAGAAATAGGATAGGACTATATAAATTATAAACATCATAAATCAAGCCCGTTTGTTCATCTCAAACATTAAAAAATATCTTTAGCATTTGTAGCTATGATGGATTATTGTTATTTTTATACATATGCATATCACATGTATATATTTATACATATTACTATTATACTCCTCTTGATTCTTATATTTTTGGATTTTCTTATGTGTTGAATTCTGCTTTCCCCATTCAGTGTAAGCTTGAGTAATGGACCTCACTGCCTTTGAAAATGCATGTAATGTCTAGTAGAGAATATGTCTCATATATTTTTCTACCTGCTGAATAACATACTTTTAAAAGCTGAATTACCTATGAGCATAAGAGTAAGAATATGGTAACAGATGCAGTTTTAAAGAGCATATTATGCAACCATATCCGCTTTTGATTCTGAACTTATGCTTTGAACAGTTCTCTAAACATCCTTTTTTAAAGACTATTAAAAACAAACTGACATACCAAAAATAAATAAACTGTTTCCCTTTCATTTCCACTTAAATATAACAAAGCTATATTTAGCCTTATAACTAGATTTAATTTTTTAACCTTGAAAAATTAACAAAGAAATGGAAATTTATCTTAAGATGATATTGAGGTGATATTTATCAACAACACTTTTTGTGTGAAGTTTTAACCTACAGAAGGGAAGAATATATGACCTATGTATGAATTTGTATGATAGAATATTGTGTATCCAAAGGAATCCATGTTCTCTTCCTTTATATATTTTGTAATAAAAATTTAAAATAATGTAATTAGATATAGAATGATTTGCTTTAAGACACCCACAACTTTTAAAAAGAATTAATTAAATATCATTATATAGGGCTTCCCTGGTGGCGCAGTGGTTGAGAGTCCACCTGCCGATGCAGGGGACACAGGTTCGTGCCCCGGTCTGGGAAGATCCCACATGCCACGGAGCGGCTGGGCCCGTGAGCCATGGCCGCTGGGCCTGCGCGTCCGGAGCCTGTGCTCTGCAACAGGAGAGGCCACAACAGTGAGAGGCCCGCATACTGCCAAAAAAAAAAAAACAAACTCATTATATAGTTACTACTAGCTGCAGGGAAAAGAATGTACACTAATAGTGGGAAACTTTATCAACTATATTTCTTTCTTCTTTTTTTTCCCCCTAATATGGAGGGGAAACAAACAATGTTTATCACCATCAAATTTTTCTGAAGATCCAAAAAAGTTATTTTTCTACCCATATATCTGTAATATTTGCTTGTTAATGGCATAAAGTCATAGGATTTCAGAGCTAAAAGGGGGCTCCAGATCTGCTAGTCAAAATATTTTGTTTTACAGACAAAGAAAGTAAGGACTAAAAAGATCAAGTGCTTTGTCTAAAGCCACACCATTAATTTGGGATAAAACCTGGCTGCAATCCAGGTGTTTTGACAAACGACCATTATACAAATACATATGTTATATGTGATTATATAACTATATACGTGGGTATTACACATAAGTGTGTATATATTTTTAATGTGAAAAAAATTACTTTAGAAAAGGAACTGGAATCAGTCACTGCTTTATAGTGAATGCTTCAATCATCACGGCATCAAATAGAAAGATAAAGTTTTGTTTAAGTACCACAGTGTTGGTCAGAAGAAGGCAATGAAATGTTTATAGTTCTCCCTTAGCACTTCAAAATTATGATTGAATTCCCTGGAAAAAATGACTCTATGCATGCAAATACTTTAGGTTAACTTATTTTTAAAATATATCTTCTGTTACTTAAAAAATTGCTTGTATTTCAAAATTATAAGTTAGTTCCTTGTTTTAAGTCCTGAATATTGATTATATAACAAATTATTATGATTCCAAAGAAATCAATGCAGCAATGAGCATCATAAAAATATTTGTAACACACAGAGATGGCCCTTTCCATATCTTTTAAGAATTAAAGATTTAAATTTATCATGGTAGAAACAGTGGACAAATAAATGTTTACTCTTTGTGAATATAACAAAAATCTTCAGAGGAAAAGAATGCAACATCTAAAATAATATTTTATTTAGTTTATTCACTCCCACTATAACTAATATTCGAGATCACATATCATTTGAGATTACATCAAAGCACTTTAGTAACTGGCCTCCACAAATGGTAGCTGTTATTAAAATGCAGCAATAACTTTGATAAAAACAACAGACATTCCTCAGAGAAATGTTACCCCAGGCATTGTCTGGAGAGTGTTTTATTATTCAATACTTTGTCTTAGGAGTTACCTAGCAATTTCAAGTTTTACCTTTATAGATATGCTTCCTTCCATAACTGATAAAGAACTACGAGAACTGGAAAATAGCCAGTTTAATTTTGTAACACACATAAAACCCAACTTAATTTCCCAAATGAGCATTTTGCAAATAGTGAGAGGGAAAATTACATAGAACAGAGGTGGACTATTTTTGTTCCCGTGGTGGTACTTCCTCTGTTTGAATGTCACTCCATCAAATAGAAATGAAGTTATTATGTTCCATAAAGAGTGATGATGAGTCTTGAATCCCTCCTGGGAAATTTGAGGATAAAAGCACAGTTATCAGGCTTCCTTGGTGGCGCAGTGGTTGAGAGTCCGCCTGCCGATGCAGGGGACACGCGTTCGTGCCCCAGTCCGGGAAGATCCCACATGCCGCGGAGGCTGTGCTCCGCAACGGGAGACGCCACAGCAGTGAGAGGCCCGCACAAAAAAAAAAAAAAAAAGCACAATTATCTTCATATTTTCTTCTTTATGTAGCATGTTGTTGGAATTTTTCAACTTGACAATTTTTTCAAAAAAAAATCCTAACAATGTGTTCACTCCATGTATAGCAAGCGTGTATTTAAAGAAGAAATTCTGACTCCCCTTTTGAGGCTTGCATGGTTGTGTGTGTGGTGAGAAGAGAAATGGTGGGTTAACCAAAATCTTCATCTCAAAAACATGGTGGCCATTTATTTTTACTCTAATAATGATAGTTACTTCAAACCTAAATGCATATCATCGAAAGAAAAAACCCAAATTGGCGGAAAAGAATAAAATACAATTCATCTTGTATTTTTAATATACAAAAGCTTGTAGCATAGCCTAGTTGTATTTGTTTTTGGAAGCTAGTGTTAGGGCTCAGGGTGGGCCACACCAAAATATACCATGATGGCATATTGGTTACCTCGAATTAGTTACTTAAGAAATGACCAGTGCAATAGGGACACTTTGACCCTCCGTTCTGTCTCTCTGAAAGCAGCAAAGAAATCTCCCATGTGAAAGGGGCTGTCCGTGCATCTGGAGGTGGAAGGACACCCTCACTACCAGAGATCTGGAATTTGGCCAAGAAGCCTGTATAAACAAAGCGTGTTACTTCTTTACTTTACTACTCTAAGCCCAAACTCTGCTGAGCTTCCTTACTAATTAAGCACCCAAAGCCTAAATTCCCTTGTCCTGTCAATTCCTCACAAATTTATTGTTTCTTTGTCTAAAAACTGTAAAAGCTGCTTGCTTTGGCCACTTCTTAGGTCTCATTTCTATGAGACCCCCGTGCATATGAATTAAAATTTGTTTATTTTTCTCCTGTTAATCTGTCTTGTGTCCATTTTATTATTAGTTCAGCCACAAGAACTCTGGGAGGGAACAGGGGGAAATTTCCCCCTCCCAAACAATAGTCACAATGGGGTTCATTTAGAAGTTGTTTTAAAGCCAATATGTCCTAGAAGTAAGCATGTATTGTAACTGTACAGGGTATGGGAGGGTAGAAATTTATGTGGTAGGTGTGGTGCTTTACTGTACAGTTGCTGGAGTTAAGAAAGTCTAAGAACCAAGCTTCCTTTTCTCCCCAGGCTCTGCTTCTTGACACTTCCATCTTTCCCTTCACCCACTGCAGAATCCCATGGGCCTTCTCAGAATGCCTATTTGTGCTAAAACAGCGATGAATGAAATAGGAAGTTTATATACTTGGGTATTTAAAGCTCTTGGATGACTCTGGCTGATACAGCACCAATCTATACAGGTCCCCTGAGTATCACATACTAAAATTCAGCAGAAAAGGGCCACAGGAATTTTTTCTCTGGCTTCTGGGGTAACAGCTAGCATTTACTGCCCCCAGAAATTAGATTTACAAGTAGTATCACTCCCAAGGGATACAGTCCTCTGTAGTTTAGAGTGGGCTAGTCCCACAGGATTGCACTCATCACCACACACATGATGCTGTGACTGTCACATAGCCATCTTTAGTTTTAAAGTGTACAATAAACACACCCCTTCTCAGTCTCGGCTATAGTCAAAGACATATAGACCTCTCCCTGTTACACAAACAAACTTGGGTTCACTTGCCCCCGGGAAGTAAAGCCAATCTACTGACACTGGGTTGTGGTGAAGGAAATTGCAGCGTTTACTGCAGGCGCCAAGCAAGGGGAACAGGCAGCTCATGCTCAGAAGATCCCAACTCCCCGATGGCTTTCGGGGAAGGGGTTTCAACGGCGGTGTGAAGGAGGGGGAGGCAGGGTGTATGATCAGCTCATGCACAGTTCTTGGATTGGTCGGCATCAAGGTGAAGTTTCAAGCATCATCAACCTTCTGGTTTCAACCGGTCTAGGGTCTAAGGGCTTGTGCTCAGCAGTTTTCATCTGGGATCTGCTTCCTGTAAAACCAACTGAGGAATGTGTCCGGGGCCTTTATCTGTATCTTTCAGGAAACTGGGAGTTCGGTGATTTTGCTGTGGCAGGTTTATGGTCTAAATTGTCACCAGTTTCTCCACCCATCAGCTGTTCTTTGTTTCTGCATGTTCACGTTCCCAATCATTAACTCTGGAGCAGCCTTTAGAGATTCAAGGGAGGCTCCAGAGACTAAAGCAAAAGCCTTTTACTTCAAAAGACAGGGACCCAGGGGCTTGTACACGGTTTCATCCCAATCTCTCTTGCTTCTTCGCTCTTCTTTTTTTTCTCTCCCTGCCTTCCTCTCTCAAGCGCGCGCGCGCAAACACACACACACACACACACACAGAGAGAGAGAGAGAGAGAGAGAGAGAGAGAGAGAGAGAGAGAGAGAGAGAGAAGCATTAAGCACCTGACAACTGATAACTAAAAATAAGGCAAACCTGCGCGATACAGATTTGGACGCCCTGGGGATGGAAATCGCTTTGAGCAGAAAAGGAGGACAAGTTCTCTTTGCTTGGGACTTTTTAACCTATGACAACTCTTTTCATCCCAGCCTTCTTGAGCTGCCACGCGCTGCCTGGGAAGCGTGGGTGCGCTCCAGCCTCCCGGGCCCCGCGCCCACGCCTGGTTCCCGCGGCGCCCGCAGGAACCCAGTGCCTACTGCGCCCGAGCGCCTCCGCCACCCCGCGACCCGCGTCCCCGCAGGTCAGGCCGACCCCCGCCCAGACGCCTCCCCGCCGCCCTCCGGAAGGTGCGAGAAAGACCAGCGCGCTGCTTTGGTTTGGTTTTTATTATTATTTTTCGAACAAAGAGAAAACCTGGGCCTTGCGGCGTTCCCCGGGCGCCCACGCCGGCCGCGGACCCCGACTTCCCTGCGCGGCCTCGGCGGGCCCGGCCCGGGAGACGGGGTGCCGGGGGCTGCCGCCTCTCCCCGGCCCACGCGAAGGTAGGGGGCGCCCTGTGCGGGCTCGGGGAGCAGTCGTGTGCCCGGGCGCCCCCTGCCCCCGTCCCCGCCGCCACCGGGCGCAGGAGCGGCCGCGATGCCGGGAGCCGGGGCGCCCCGAGGTACGGGAAGGGCCGGGGCTGAAAGCAGGGGTCTGGGCGACTTCGGGGCGCGGGGAGAGAGCGGAGGGACCCGGCGGAGCTGAGCCGGAGGAGAGTGTCGGGGGTCCCGCCGGAGCCGGGGCGGGGAGAACGCAGCCTCCGGGGAGGGCGAGCCCGCGGCGGCCCGGCGGCGTCCGGGGCTGGGGTCCCGGGGCGTCGAGCACCTGCCACGCCTCCCCCTGATGCCCGGGGCAGCGCGCCCCGGTCTGCGCTCCGGGGACACATCCCTGCGCCTCGACTTCCGACCCCGGGGATTCATCCCCGAGCTTGCGGATCTTTCGGTTACCTTTTAAAGGGACCGAACGACCGCGTTGGATCGAAGCCCAGAGACTTTATGACAGACTGTGGAAATTGCCTAAGGCGCTCTCAGCGGAATTTGCAGCCCGAATGAAATTTTAAATTTCAGATTTCTCAAGGGAAGAGAAACTACTGTTAGAAATGGGAAGAGAGGGTGGCTGTGCCTGCGTGTTTATCAGCTGAGCGGAGCAGTATTTCTTTCCGATTTAAATTTGGCCAGATTCTGGCTTTAAAAATAAATCGTGGGAATATTTTAGAACGTGGAATCTCGCCATTGTTCCAGGATCACAGCAAAGTAGGCAAGAGTTGATATGTTATCATTGCCGGAGGGAAAAAAAATTACATGGATTTTATTCTTTTGTGTGATTGGCATCTTTTTTGAGGTGAAAGACGTGCATTTCCATAAGGCAGGTAAAGAGCCTAACAAAGGGACCTTACTTAAATGTGTACGCTCAGTCCTTCATTGTCCTCTGAGTTCATGCAGTTCTGTTTTAAGAACTATCTATTCAACATACTTAAAGTCTATTCACGAGATTTCATTTCTCTTGGTGTCACATATAGATCAATTTTTATAAACAATTACAATATTAAAAAATTACAATGTCTTTACAAGACATTGCTTTTTAAAAATCAGTCACCACAGTTTAACCAGGAAATTTTGTTTTTCACTTTTACTCTGAGGATTAAAGTTTGGTGTTTCAGCCTAGGAATTCTGAGGGTAGAGGGGTTAAAACTAGATATAAAAGAGAAAAACGAAATCTCGTAATTAGGCACCACAAAGGTTTCACACAGTCAATATCAGATTTCTTCTAAAGTAATATTTCATTTTAAAAACATTCCCTATTTCATAATTTCTCTAGTGAGCTGAGATGAAGTTCACATTTAACATTATTTTTATTATGTATAAAATATTTATGTTGCATAAATTTGTACAATGTTCATTATGACACTTGTTGCAAAACAGATCATTATTAAAGAGATTTTACATTTCCATTATAGGCTTCCTTATGGTACTTTTCAGGAAAAAAGGACGTGAAGGCCTAAGTTGAAGGAAAGAAATCCTGTGTGCTTTTTTCCTTTCCTTAAACTTCTGTTGTCATTTCAGCAATCTTCACAGCATTTCTACCATCTCAAGATGGATCTTCTTGAGACGATTCCATCTCAAGAAACCACTTTCTAAGTTCATCCATAAGAAGCAACTCCTCACCTGTTAAAGTTTTACCATGAGATTGCAGCAATTCAGTCCCATCTTCAGGCTCCATGTCTAATTCTAGTTCTCTTGCTGTTTCCACCACATCTGCAGTTCCTTCCTCCACTGAAGTCTTGAGCCCTCATAGTCATCCATGAGGGTTGAAATTGACTTCTTCCAAACCCGTGGTCATGTTGATATGTTGACCTGTTCTCATGAATCACAAATATTCTTAATGGCATCTACAATGGTGAATCCTTTCCAGAAGTTTTTCAATTGACTTTGCCCAAATCCATCAGAGGAATCACTGTCTATGGCAGCTCAAGCCTTAACAAAAATGTGTTTCTTAAATAATAAGACTTGAAAGTCAAACTTACTCCTTGATCTACAGGCTGCAGAATGGATGTTGTGTTAGTGGGCAAGAAAACAACATTAATCTCTTACATCATTGTTAGAGCTCTTGGTTGACCAGTTGCACTGTCAATGAGCAGTACTATTTTGAAAGGAATCCTTTTTTCTGAGCAGTAGGTCTCAACAGTGGGCTTAAAACATTCAGTAAACCCTATTGTCAATAGATGTGCTATTATCCAGGCTTTGTTGTTCTATATATAGTGCACAGGTAGAGTAGATTGAGCATAGTTCTTAAAGGCCCTAGGATTTTCAGAATAGTAAATGAGCTTTGGCTCAACATAAAGTCACTGGCTGCATTAGCCCCTAACAAGAGGGTCAGCCTGTCCTTTGAAACTTTGAAGCCAGGTATCAACTTCTCCTCTCTAGCTATGAAAGTCCTAGATGGCATCTTCCAATATAAGACTGTTTAGTCTACATTGAAAATCTGTTCTTTTGTGTATCCACCTTCAGAAATACCTTAGCTAGAGTTTCTGGGTAACTTAATGTAGCTTGTATATCAGCACTTGCTGCTTCATCTTGCACTTTTCTGTAATGGAAACGGCTTCCTTCCTTAAATCTCATGAACCTCTGCTACCTTCAGACTTTTCTTCTACAGCTTCCTCACCTCTCAGCCTTCACAGAATTGAAGAGAGTTGGGGTCTGGCTCTGGATGAGGCTTTGGCTGAAGGGAATGTTGTCACTGGTTTGATCTTTTATCCAAACTAAAAACTTCCTCCGTATCAACAATAAGGCTGTTGCTCTTTCTTATCACTCATGTGTTCACTGGAGTAGTACTTTTAATTTCCTTCAAGAACTGTTCCTTGGGCTTCCCCGGTGGCGCAGTGGTTGAGAGTCTGCCTACCGATGCAGGGGACACAGGTTCGTACCCCGGTCCGGGAAGATCCCACATGTCGCGGAGCGGCTGGGCCTGTGAGCCTTGGCCGCTGAGCCTGCATGTCCGGAGCCTGTGCTCCGCAACGGGAGAGGCCACAGCAGTGAGAGGCCCGCGTACCGCAAAAAAAAAAAAAAGAATTGTTCCTTTGCATTCACAACTTGGCTAACTGTTTGGTGCAAGAGGCTTAGCTTTCAGCCTGTCTCGGCTTCTGACGTACCTTGCTTACTGAGCTAAATCATTTCTAGCTTTTGATTTAAAGTGAGAGACGTGAAACTCTTCCTTTATTTTGGGCACTTAGAGGCCATTGTAGGATTAACAAGTGGCCTGACTGCAATATTGCTGTGTCTTGTCGGGGGGGCGGGACAGGGAGGCTCAGGGAGAGGGAGAGAGATAGGGGCATGGCCAGTAAGTGGAGCAGTCAGAACACACACGACGTTTACGGGTTAAGTTGTCATCTTACGTGGGGAAGTTTGTGGTGCCCCAAACTATTACAATAGTACATCAGAGATCATTGATCACATATCAACCTAACAAATAAAATAATAATGAAAAACTTGAAATATCGAGAGAATTACTGAAGTGTGACACAGAGACACGAAGTGAGCAAATGCTGTTAGAAAAATGGTGCTGATATACTTATCTACACAGGATTGCCCCAAACCTTCAATTGGTAAAAAACACAATAAGTGAAATAAAGTGAAGAACTATAAAATGAGGCCTGCTTGTAATTTAAAATTGTAAAGTGGTAAATCATCACAATTGTTTATGTAGGTACTCTTCATTTTATTTTGGGACCATCTGAAACCTTGTCTACTTTCAGTGGTTCTAATATATGTATATATGTACAGACATACACACACACACACATATATATACATGTATACACATATAGTTATATTTTACCCTGAATTTGCCCATATTCCCAGGATAATTCATTTCTGTTATTTTAAAGCTGGAAAAATTAAACTACTTTTCTAAAATTATTAAGTAACAGATGTTTACTTAGCATCCACTATGTGCAACATACTCTATTAAGCATCATTAAAATTATGAACACAATTAAAACATTTTTCCTTCTCTCCATTAGAGTCTAGCAGAGAGAACTGACCATGCATTGGAGGCACTCTGAGTTTTAGACTCAAAACCACATTCTTTCTATTACCACCAACTGTGCTGCATGTCCTCTTACTTCAAATTTGGAACAGTAATATTTTACTCTCAGAAATGTCATCCTATAGTTACATGTCCCAAGAAAGGACAAAACCATTATAGAATCGACTGTCCAGTTTCTATCTTGTCCTTGCCTTGGTCATAGGGGAGGCAATCAGTAACTACTGATGTATAACAAAAAAGGATTGTTTCCAAAAAGTGAGTCCAGAGAAGAATAAGATATATATATGTGTGTGTGTGTGTGTGTGTATACAAGGATCATGGTAACAAACAGCTTGTACAGATTATGAGTGTAAGGAAGATTATGAACAAGCGAGATGGAGCCAGGCAGTCATCGGATCTCAGGAAATGAGATAAGAAAGCCAGTCTGAGCTTCCCTGATTAGGAGCTCACTGAGCTGGACAGCAGGAAGGCCATTGACTGGGCATTTGATGAGTGGGATGAATCAGTAACCCTGGTGAGTCAGTTTGGTACCAGTTATCTTTTTTAACTTGAGGCAACATCAATGTAAATTGTTGATTAGAGCCTAAGAAGAAATGAATAAGATCCTGAGCTTTTGAATTCATTTATCTTTAAAGGGATGTATTGATAATTAGCTTTCAGAAATTCAATCAATATAAAATCAGTTATAGAAGTTGTGAAAACTTACACTTTTAAATTTTCTTATAGCACAAAAATGCTTATATCATCCTATTTGAAAATTGCTATATATAAACTTAAAGTTATTTATGATGAATGTGTGTACACAGTAACATGTTCTACTTGGAAATTTATTGGACCAGGACCTATACTTCCCTTATAAATTGAAGATAATAAGGTTTACTATTAATTTAAATATATATGTATTTTTATAGGTTTAAGTATAATTACCCAACTATAGATCTAGAAACAGGTTGATAAACCTACACTGATATGTAGTGAAAATGCCTTTTTAAGCTATATATATATCAGGATCTCTATAACAAGGTATACTCATCAGAATTAACAAACTGTTGCTGTCCTGAGTATGCTGTAGGATATTCTTGTTTAAAAAAATGGAAGTGCTTGCTTTTTTAAAGGGGAGAAAGCATTCCTTTTGCCTCTTCTTGATATATTATAGGCAGTTGTGTACTTTATTAGGCAATACTGCCAAATCTCTAATTTGTACCAGTAAATAAGTAATATCAGGAGAGTCAAGAGGGTGGACTGAGAGAATGCGGAGTTCATGTCTCCGCACAACTAGGGCACCTACCAGGCCCTGGTGGTGGACCACTGACACCTAAGGGGACGGGAGGAACCCCCGAGCAACTGGGTAGGATGAGGTGGGGAGGGAGGGCGGAGGAGAACTTGAGGCAGGATGGGACTGGCACCCTTGAGGGGCAGCTGGGGGAGGGGAGGGATTCCCACACTCAGAGGGGGAATTGGGGAGACCCTTGGGAGGGCAGAAGATCAGAAGGGCATGCAGCCAGTTCCCCCTGCCCACTTGGGCCCCAGGGAGCTTGCTGAGGTCCCGAGCCTGATCTGCCCACTGGGACCCCTGGAGACGCGTGGGTCCTGTGGCAGTGGGAGGAAGGGGGGAGGAAAAATAAAGGCCGGATGGACAGGACTGGTGCCCCTGAGGGGAGGCTGGGGGTGGGACGGGGTTCCCACGCCCAGAAGGGCCCACCCACAGTCATGGGATGAACGGGGATGGGGGAGACCCTCGGAAGAGTGGAGGAACAGAAGGTAGTGCGGCCAGTGCTTTCCCTGCCCATCTGCGCCCCAGAAAGCCTGCTGAGGTCCTGGGACTAAACCTCTGCCCTTGGAGGCTCCCTCCCACCACGCTGAGCCTAAGCCCCGGCCCCACACCCCCGCCCAGGGCCTTACCTCGGAACTCCGCACTCCAAGGCACACCTTTCCCAGCAGCGCAGGTCCTGAGACTGGGCCCTGACCACTGCCCTAAACCTCACCCCTGCCTAAGCTCCACCCCGAACTTAAGCTCCACCCAACACAGCCCAAGCTTTTTCTGGCTTTTTTTTTTTTTAGGTTGTGGTTCTGTTTTACCTTGTTGTTAATCCGTTTATATTTTTATTTTTTCTGATAAGTTTTTTATTTTTCTAATTTTATTTTACTCTTTATAATTTGTTACTGTTCTGCTTCTTTGGACTTGTTCCCCCCACCTTTTTTTTTTTTTTTCTGTTGTGGTTTTGTTTTACCTTGGTGTAGTTGTTTCACTTATATTTTTATTTTTATAATTTTATTTTATTTTTTATTCTTTGTTATTGTACTGCTTCTTTTTTTTCTTTTCTTTTCTTTTCTTTTCTTTTGCTGTGCTGCACAGCTTGTGGTAGCTTGGTTCCCAGGCCGAGGACCGGGCCTGAATTCCTGTGATGGGAGCACTGAATTCAAACTGCTGGACTAACAGAGAACCTCAGATCCCAGGGAATATTAATCAGACTGAGGTCTCCCAGAGGTCCTCATATTGGCACCAACCCGGCTCTGCCCAACTGCTTGCAAATTCTAGTGCTGCATACTTCAGGCCAAACACCAGTAAGACAGGTATACAGCCCTACCCATCAAAAAAAAAAAAAAAATGAAAGGACAAAAATTTATGTTACAGACAAAGTAGCAAGGTAAAAACCTACAAGAAAAAATAAATGAAGAGGAAATAGGCAAGCTACCTGAAAAAGAGTTCCAAGTAATGATAGTAAAAATGATACAAAATCTTGGAAATAGAATGGAGGCACGCATTGAGAAAATACAAGAAATGTTTTACAAGGACCTAGAAGAACTAAAGAACAAAAAAACAGTGATGAACAACACAATAACTGAAGTGAAAAATACACTAGAAGGAATCAATAGTAGAATAACTGAGGGAGAAGAGTGAATAAGTGAGCTAGAATGTAGAATAGTGGAAATAACTGCCCAGGAGCAGAATAAAGAAAAAAGAATGGAAAGAATTGAAGACAATCTCAGAGACCTCTGAGATAACATTAAATGCACCAACATTCAAATTATAAGGGTCCCAGAAGAAGAAGAGAAAGAGAAAGGGTCTGAGAAAATATTTGAAGAGATTATAGTCGAAACTTCCCTAACATGGGAAAGGAAATCGCCACCCAAGTCCAGGAAGTGCAGAGAGTCCCATACAGGATAAACCCTAGAAGACACATATTAATCAAACTAACAAAATTTAAATTCAAAGAAAATATATAAAAAACACCAAGGGAAAAGCAACAAATAATGTACAAGGGAATCCCCATAAGGTTATCAGCTGATTTTTCAGCAAAAACTCTTCAGGCCAGAAGGGAGTGGCAGGATATATTTAAATTGATGAAAGGGGAAAATCTACAACCAAGATTACCAGCATGCATCTCATTCAGATTTGATGGAGAAATCAAAAGCTTTACAGACAAGCAAAAGCTAAGAGAATTCAGCACCACCAAACCAGCTTTATAACAAATGCTAAAGGAATTTATCTAGGCGGGAAACACAAGAGAAGAAAAAGACCCACAAAAACAAACACAAATCAATTAAGAAAATGGTAATAGGGACATACATATCAATAATCATCTTTAATGTAGAGCATTTAATGCTCCAACCAAAAGACATAGCCTGGCTGAAAGGGTACAAAAATAAGACCCATATATATGCTGCCTACAAGAGACCCACTTCAGACCTAGGGACACATACAGACTGAAAGTGAGGGGATGGTAAAAGATATTCCATGCAAATGGAAATCACAAGAAAGCTGGAGTAGTAATACTCATATGAGATAAAATAGACTTTAAGATAAAGACTGTTACAAGAAATAAGGAAAAACCCAAACTTAGAAGAAGGAAAGAAATCATAAAGATCAGAGCAGAAATAAATAAAATAATAGAGATGAAGAGACAATAACAAAGATCAATAAAACTAAAAGTTGGTTCTTTGAGAAGATAACCATAATTGATAAACTCTTAGCCAGACTCATCAAGAAAAAAAGAGAGAGGGGGCCTCCCTGGTGGCGCAGTGGTTGAGAATCCGCCTGCCGATCCAGGGGATACGGGTTCGTGCCGCGGTCTGGGAGGATCCCATATGCCGCGGAGCGGCTGGGCCCGTGAGCCATGGCCGCTGAGCCTGCGCGTCCGGAGCCTGCGCGTCCGGAGCCTGTGCTCCGCAACGGGAGAGGCCACAACAGTGAGAGGCCCGCATACCGAAAAAAAAAAAAAAAAAAGAAAAAAAGAGAGAGGAGTCAAATCAATAAAATTAGAAATGAAAAAAGAGAAATTACAAACTGACACCACAGAAATACAAAGGGTCATAAGAGCTACTACAAGCAACTGTATGCCAATAAAATGGACAGTCTGGAAGAAATGAACAAATTCTTGGAAGGTACAACTTTCCAAGACTGAACCAGGAAGAATTAGAAAATACAAACAGACTGATCAGAAGTAATGAAAATGAAACTGTAATTAAAAATCAACAAACAAAAGTCCAGGACCAGATGGCTTCACAGGCAAATTCTATCAAACATTTAGAGAAGAGATAACACCTAACCTACTCAAACTCTTCCAAAAAATTGCAGGGAGAGGAATACTCTCAAACTCATTCTATGAGGCCATCATCACCCTGATAACAAAACCAAACAAAGATATCAAAAAAAAAAAGAAAATTACAGGCCAATATCACTGATGAACATAGACACAAACTTCCTCAACAAGATACTAGCAAACAGAATCCAACAACACATTAAAAGGATCATACATCATGATCAAGTGGGATTTATCCCAGGGATGCAAGGATTCTTCAATATATAGAAATCAATCAATGTGATACACCATATAAACAAAGAATAAAAATCATATGATCATCTCAATAGATGCAGAAAAAGCTTTTGACAAAATTCAACAAACATTCATGATAAAAACTCTCCAGAGGGCCTCCCTGGTGGCGCAAGTGGTTGAGAGTCTGCCTGCCGATGCAGGGGATACGGGTTCGTGCCCCGGTCTGGGAGGATCCCATGTGCCGCGGAGCGGCTGGGCCCGTGAGCCATGGCCGCTGGGCCTGCGCGTCCGGAGCCTGCGCGTCCGGAGCCTGTGCTCCGCAGCGGGGGAGGCCACAACAGTGAGAGGCCCGCATAACGCAAAAAAAAAACTCTCCAGAAAGTGGGCATAGAGGGAACCTACCTCAACATAATAAAAGCCATAAATGACAAACCCACAACAAACATCATTCTCAAGGATGAAAAACTGAAAGTATTTCCTCTAAGATCAGGAACAAGTCAAGGATTTCCACTCTTGCCACTATTATTCAACATACTTTTGGAAGTCTTAGCCACAGCAATCAGAGAAGAAAAAGAAATAAAAGGAATACAAATTGGAAAAGAAGAAGTAAAACTGTCACTATTTGCCGATGACATGATACTATACATAGAAGATCCTAAAGATGTCACCAGAAAACTACTAGAACTAATCAATGAACTTGGTAATGTTGCAGGAATACAAATTAATGCACAGAAATCTCTTGCATTCCTATACACTAACAGTGAAAGATCAAAAAGAGAAATTAGGGCTTCCCTGGTGGTGCAGTGGTTGAGAGTCCACCTGCCAATGCAGGGGACACGGGTTCGTGACCTGGTCCGGGAAGATCCCACATGCCACGGAGCAGCTAAGCCCGTGAGCCATGGCCGCTGAGCCTGTGTGTTCAGAGCCTGTGCTCTGCAACAGGAGAGGCCACAACAGTGAGAGGCCCGCGTACCAAAAAAAAAAAAAAAAAAAAAAAGAGAGAGAAATTAAGGAAACACTCCCATTTGCCACTGCAACAAAAAGAAAAAAATACCTGGGAATAAACCTACTTAAGGAAGCAAAAGACCTGTACTCAGAAAACTATAAAACACTGATGACACAAATCAAAGATGACACAAACAGATGGAGACATATACCATGCTCCTGAATTGGAAGAATCAACATTGTGAAAACGACTATACTACCCAAAGCAATCTACAGGTTCAGTGCAATCCCTATCAAATTACCAGTGGCATTTTTCACAGAATTAAAACAAAAAAATTTTACAATCTGTATGGAAACACAAAAGACCCCGAATAGGCAAAACAGTGTTGAGAAAGAAAAATGGAGCTGGAGGAATCAGGCTCCCCGTCTTCAGACTGTACTACAAAGCTACAGTAATCAAGACAGTATGGTACTGGCACAAAAACAGAAATATAGATCAATGGTACAGTATAGAAAGCCCAGAGATAAACCCACACACCTATGGTCACCTACTCTATGACAAAGAAGGCAAGAATATACAACGGAGAAAAGACAGCCTCTTCAATAAATGGTGCTGGAAAAACTGGACAGCTACATGTAAAAGAATGAAATTAGAGCACTACCTAACACCATACACAAAAATAAGCTGAAAATGGATTAAAGACTTAAATGTAAGACTGGACACTATAAAATTCTTAGAGGAAAACATAAGAAAAACACTTTGACATAAACCACAGCAAGATCTTTTATGACCCACCTCCTAGAGTAATGAAAATAAAAACAAAAATAAGCAAATAGGACCTAATTAAACTTAAAAACTTTTGCACAGCAAAGGAAACCATAAACAAGATGAAAAGACAACCCACAGAATGGGAGAAAATATTTGCAAATGAAACAACAGACAGAGGATGAATCTCCAAAATATGCAAACAGCTCATGCAGCTCAAAATCAAAAAAACAAACAACCCAATCAAAAAATGGGCAGAAGACCTAAATAGACATTTCACCAAAGAAGACATATAGATGGCCAAGGGGCACATGAAAAGATGCTCAACATCACTAATTATTAGAGAAATGCAAATCAAAACTACAATGAGGTATGATCTCACACTGGTTAGAATAGCCATCATCAAAAAATCTACAAAGGGTGTAGTGGGTGTGGGAAAAAGTGAACCCTCTTGCACTGTTGGTGGGAATGTAAATTGATGCAGCCACTGTAGAGAACAGCATGGAGGTTCCTTAAAATATTAAAAATAGAAATACCATATGACCCAGCAATACCACTACTGGGCATATACCCTGAGAAAAACCATAATTCAAAAAGACACATGTACCCCAATGTTCATTGCACCACTATTTACAATAGCCAGGACATGGAAACAACCTAAGTGTCCATGAGTGGATAAAGAAGGTGTGGTACATATATACAATAGACTATTGCTCAGCCATAAAAAGAAATGAAATTGGATCATTTGTAGAGATGTGGATGGACCTAGCATCTGTCATACAGAGTGAAGTAAGTCAGAAAGAGAAAAACAGATATTGTGTCTTAACACATAAATGTGGAATCTTGAAAAATAGTACAGATGAACCTATTTGCAGGGCAGGAATCGAAACACAGAGGTAGAGAAAGGACATGTGGACACAGAGGGGGAAGGGGAGAGTGGGATGAATTGGGAGATTAGGTTTGACATAAATACACTTCCATGTGTAAATTAGATAGCTAGTGGGAACCTGCTGTATAGCACAGGGAGTTCAGCTCGGTGCTCTGTGATGACCTGGTTGGGTTGGATGGGGTGGGGGAGAGAGGTCCAAGAGGGACGGGATATATGTATACATATAGCTGATTCACTTCACTGTACAGCAGAAACTAACACAACATTGTAAAGCAATTATACTCCAATTTAAAAAAGTAAAAATAAAAGTAATATCATTGTGGTATTAATATTACATTATTAATTTCCTTGAGGTGAAAAAACTTATTATGGGATGTTATATTAGTATCACTTCTACATTTAACTTTATGCCATTTTATCTTCCTTTAAAAATATGAATTTATTTAATCTTTTTAATGCTGAAATCTACTTTCAATTTTTAAATTAAAAAATAAACAGGTAAATTTTGTTTTTAAAAACACCAGTAGCCGGCTGGTTAGTGGTTTAATTCATGATAATCTGCACCTCTCAGAGGACTGAGAATTAGTCATGAAATGATTTTGCCATCCAGAATTGTGTTCACATAGTCAACAGTACCATGTGATAAACATTTATTGAGTGCCTACTCTATACAGGTAGGTCATGGAATAGTGTTTCTACACTTGAGAAGCTCAAATCTGAAGATTATATGAACTGGATATATTTAAGATATTAGCTTTTTGTTTGAATTTCTTATTTCCCCATAAATATTTATTTTTGTTTGAATTTTTCATTTTCCCACATATACTTATTTAACACTTTCCATGGTGAAGTTACTGTGCCATGTTTTATGGTAGATACCACGGTGAGTAAAACACAGTTTCGCTTTTCCATTACTTATACATAAATAAGGTATACTGGTTTTTATTATAATTGCAGTGCAAAGCAAATTGTGTCATGTAACATCAGACAGCTATAAACAGAAATACATGGGGGTTCCAAAAGGAGATCATATCCAGTTGAATAGATTAAGGAACACTTTAGGGCAGGTGACTTTTAAGTTTGACCTCGATTGATGTAAGAGAGGAAGGAATGTTTAAGGTAAGACTATATGACTACAACATGTATCAGGTACCTTGACTGGAGAACAATATTAATTAGCTATTATAATCTTGAAGTTCTTATCCACATTTGTCTTTTCTGTCCCTTACATTATTTATACATAAATTTTTTTAAAAGTTCTGTTATTTTAACACGAGTCAACTCACCATAGAAGTGATGATAGATTTAAACTTACTGTAATTGTTATTGGTTGACATTTACACTGTACTTGTTGCCAGTTAAAGACTTCCCTAAAATTTTTAGTTAATGAATAAGGTAATGGGAACAAATGGTAAAATGTTTCCTTCTCAATGGATTAATTTATAGTAGTCATGGAATTTTTTTTCAAGGTGCTAACTAATGTCTTTTTTTTATTCCAAGCAGGAAAATAATATGGATTCAGAGCTCAAGGATTATTATAACAAGACACTTGCTGCAGAGAACAATACTGCTGCCACTCGGAATTCTGATTTCCCAGTCTGGGATGACTATAAAAGCAGTGTCGATGACTTGCAGTATTTTCTGATTGGGCTCTATACATTTGTAAGTCTTCTTGGTTTTATGGGGAATCTACTTATTTTAATGGCTCTCATGAGGAAGCGAAATCAGAAGACAACAGTCAACTTCCTCATTGGCAATCTGGCCTTCTCCGATATCTTGGTTGTGCTGTTTTGCTCACCTTTCACACTGACCTCTGTCTTGCTGGATCAGTGGATGTTTGGCAGAGTCATGTGTCATATTATGCCTTTCCTTCAATGTGTGACGGTTCTTGTTTCCACTTTAATTTTAATATCAATCGCCATCGTCAGGTATCATATGATAAAACATCCTGTATCTAATCATTTAACAGCAAACCATGGCTATTTCCTGATCGCTACTGTCTGGACACTAGGCTTTGCAATGTGTTCTCCCCTCCCAGTGTTTCACAGCCTTGTGGAACTTCAGGAGACGTTTGGTTCAGCGTTGCTCAGCAGCAGGTATTTATGTGTCGAGTCATGGCCATCCGATGCATACCGAATTGCTTTCACTATCTCTTTATTGCTCGTTCAGTATATTCTGCCCTTAGTTTGTCTAACTGTAAGTCATACCAGTGTCTGCAGGAGTATAAGCTGTGGATTGTCCAACCAAGAAAACCAATTAGAAGAAAATGAGATGATCAACTTAACTCTCCATCCTTCCAAAAAGAGTGGGCCTCAGGTGAGGATCTCCAGCAGCCGGAAATGGAGCTATTCATTCATCAGAAAGCACAGAAGGAGGTACAGCAAGAAGACGGCATGCGTGCTGCCTGCTCCGGTGAGACCTCCTCCAGAGAACCGCTCAAGAAGGCTTCCAGAACACTCGGGCTCTGGGAAAAGTCAGCCCCCTTCATCCCGTAAGTTTATACCAGGGGTCCCCACTTGCTTTGAGGTGAAACCGGAAGAAAACTCAGATGTTCATGAGATGAGAGTAAACTGTTCTATCATGAGATTAAAAAAAAGATCTCGAAGTGTGTTCTACAGACTGACCATCTTGATACTAGTGTTTGCAGTGAGCTGGATGCCTCTGCACCTTTTCCATGTGGTGACCGATTTTAACGATAGCCTGATTTCAAACAGGCATTTCAAGTTAGTGTATTGCATCTGTCACTTGCTAGGCATGATGTCCTGCTGTCTTAATCCAATTCTATATGGATTTCTTAATAATGGGATCAAAGCCGACTTAAGGTCCCTTATACGCTGTCTTCATATGTCATAATTCTCAATGTTTTCCAAGGAAAGTATAAGTATGGGGATCATCTAAATACATTCACAGTGACTATATATGTATAATCAACAAATTTTGTTAACTTACGGAATTTAATTTATGTGTAAGAGCTCTGGATTTGGATATCAGTTCCTAATATATGGAAGATAATTTTAACATGTTATAATATGATAAATTCATTTAGTTGTATAAAGTCATTGTCAATCCAATCTGTAATTTCATTTTAAAGAGTAGTTATATTACCTTCCATTTCAGCTTGTCCTGTAAACCAATGAATTGTAAGTTCTTGTTTAAAATAAAAGTTATATTTAACCATCTCAGTATTTTTTGTTCAAAATTATAAGCAAAAACATTTCTCCTAAGACATTTAATTTCAGGTATGAGGAACATCTAATAATCTTCATTTTTACTTCACAGATTTCTTAATAGTTAGTTTCTGACAATATAGAAAACTTTAATATGACCAGCAAACCATAACTAAGTGACAGATATATGCCTAAGTCATAAATTAAATGTCAACACTGGGTACAGTTTTAGAACCTCTAAAGGAAAATTTTTATTTCTTATTATTGATGATTGGTCAAATTGTCAATTTATTCCCCACTATCCTAGTAATACACAGTTAATTTATCAAATAAAAATAGATTTTAGGGCTTCCCTGGTGGCACAGTGGTTGAGAGTCCGCCTGCCGATGCAGGGGACGTGGGTTCGTGCGCTGGTCCGGGAAGATCTCACATGCCGCGCGGAGCGGCTAGACCCGTGAGCCATGGCCGCTGAGCCTGCGCGTCTGGAGCCTGTGCTCCGCAACGGGAGAGGCCACAACAGTGAGAGGCCCGCGTACCGCAAAAAAAAAAAAAAAAAAAAAAAGATTTTAAATCTTTTCTAGACTTATACATGACATTAAACTATCAAATAAAGATTGTTTTCATATACATCTTTTATATTCTAAAATGTGAAATATAAATTGTATCTATATTTCCAAGTATTAAATAATTGTAAAGAATACTTGAAGTGTCTACAGGGGAAAAAAAAGGTTAGTTAATTTTTTTGGCCAAGATGTAGAATGATTAATATACTTTATGCCATTTCAGTACTGAGGTCTCATACGCTATCTTACTAGATTGAGGTCAGTCTTTTCAACTGGAGCTTTTTGTTTGTTTTAGCCAGTTTTTTATAGAACTAAGTCCCTGAAAATAATGAATGTTTTCACATGAGGCTCAGATGTGCAAAATAATAATGCTGTCTTCAGTTCCTTTCTCTGATTTAACCGTCCCCTGTATGGATTCCTGTTCATAAGGGAAAACAACTGAGCAAAACAAGAAACGGTTTAAGTTTTCAAATAGTAGGTAACTCTGGTCGTTGTTTAGTCAATTGAAAGTCCAGCCTCTCTACGGGGGCTTTTTTTCGGGCCTCTCCTGCTTCCCTAGGCAAGGCCTACACATAGGGGAAGCAGAAGATGGCGCTGGCCCCCACGTGTCCTCTGCTGACTCCTGCCCAGCTCCAGGTGAGAGGTAACTGTCTTGCCTGGTCTCTCTGTTCCCTCAGCTTCTGCGTGTGTTGTAGAATGTATGGTCTGTTCGCAGCAGGGTCCAGGCCTGCGGGTCCAGCCCCGGCATTCTCCACCCCTGCTGATGTAAACTCACTGGCTGTGAGGTCCCTCTGAATCTCCACCACGTTTTCCAGTTTGTCCTGAGCCTGGGCTGTCTGCTCTGCAGGATCTTGTCCCTGCCAAGGCCAGGGACACTTCAGGAACTTTATCACCAAGAACTCTTCAGAAAGGTATTGTCGACTATAAAGATATTCACAACCTGAGAGTTGAGAGTTCTGTTTCATTCAGCGGGAAGTTTTAGGACTTCAAGCCCGGGAGGCAGCCTCTCAAGTAACCCTGAGAGAACCGCTCTCAGGAGGCGGTGGGCAAAGAGCGAAGATATAGGGAAGGTTTGCAGCTAAGGACAAAGGGAGCATAAAAATATTACTGTTAATTAAAGAAAACCAGAAACCTCAAGTTAAGGAATTTAGCACTTTTCTATATATGGGAACGTGCAAGAGTCTGGGCTCACTGAAATCATTCCTTTGAGATGCACAAAGTACCACTAGTGTTAATGGAAGTGCTCCCAAGAGGCAGAGAAAAGTCATGACACTCTAAGAAAAAGTTGAATTACTTGATATGTACCATAGATTGAGGTCTGCAGCTGTGGTTGCCCACCATTTCAAGATAAGTGAATCCAGTTTAAGGACCTTTTTAAAAAAAGAAAAGGAAATTCATGAGGCTGTTGCTACAGCTATGTCAATAGACACACAAAACTTGCACTTTTTGTGAATTATCTTTTTATCTCATGTTAAAAATACAGCTTTTTTGTGGGTGTAAGATTGCTATAAGAAAGACATACCTGCGCTTCCCTGGTGGCGCAGTGGTTGGGAGTCCGCCTGCCAATGCAGGGGACACGGGTTTGAGCCGTGGTCCGGGAAGATCTCACATGCCATGGAACAACCAAGCCCGTGTGCCACAACTACTGAGCCTGTGCTCTGGAGCCTGCGAGCCACAACTATTGAGCCCACATGCCACAACTGTTGAGGCTCACACACCTGGAGCCCGTGCTCCACGGCAGGAGAGGCCACTGCAGTGAGAGGCCCATGCACCACAGCAAAGAGTAGACCCCGCTAGCCACAACTAGAGAAAGCACTCAGGCAGCAATGAAGACCCAACACAGCCAAAAATAAATAATAACAATAAATAAATAAATAAAAAGAAAGGCACAGCTATAGACTAACATGAAGTCATTATATGAGAAGTTAAAGCCAAAGGAAGGTGAAGCATCTAAAACTGGAGAAGTTAATGCCAGGAAAGGATGGCTTGATAATTTTAGAAAGAGGTTTGGCTTTAAAACTGTCAGGATAACAGGAGAAGAAACTTCTGCTGACCAAGAGGCAGCAGATGAGTTCCAAGACATCATTAAGAAAATCACTGAGGAGAAAGGGTATCTGCCTAAACAGGTTTTTAATGCAGATAACAGTGTCCTAATCTGGAAAAACAAAATGTCATAAAGGATATTCATTACTAAGAAAGAGAAGTGAGCACAAGGATTTGAGGCAGAAAGGGATAGGCTAAGTCTACTGTTTTGTGCAAATGCATTCAGGTTTATGATCAAGACGCCCCTTATCTATAAAGCTGCTAACTCCCGAGCCTTGAAGGGAAAAGAGAAACACCAGTTACCCGTCTTTAGTTTGGACGACAAGAAGGCCTGGACAATGAGAACACTGGATTGGTTCCATTGATTCCATTGATGCTCTGAAGTCTGGGAGTACTTTGTGAGTAAGAGACTGCCTTTTAAAGTTCTTTTTGATATCGGACAATGTCCCTGTCCACCCAGAGTTCCATGAGTTCAACACTGAAGTGGCCTACTTGCCCTCAAACACAGAATCTTTAGTTCAGGCCCTAGATCAGGGGGTGATAAGGACCTTTAAGCCTCATTACACATGATCCTCTATGGAAAGGATTTTCAATGCTATAGAAGAGAACCGTGATAGAGAAAACATTGTGGAAGTCTGGGAGGATCACACCATGGAAGATGCCGATGTTGTTACAGTAAAAACTGTGAAAGTCCTTGAGCCTGAAACAATGAATTCCTGCTGGAGAAAACTATATCCAGATGTTGTGCATGACTTCACAGGATTTACAACAGAGCCAAGCAAGGAAATCATGAGAGAGACTGTGGATATGGCAAAAAAAAAAAAAAAAAAAAAAAAGATAAGGGGGAGGGGTTTCAAGATACGGATCTTGGAGAAATTCATGAGCTAATAGCCACCACACGAGGGGAATTAACAGAGATGACTGGACAGAGATGAGAGCTTGCAAACCAGTGCCAGACAATGAGGAGGAAGATTTGGAAGAAGCGGTGCCAGGAAGCAAGTCGACGTCAGACAATCTGTCAGAAGAGTTCTGATTATTCTAGACTGCTTTGGACTTCTTTTATGACATGGACCCTTCTATGAAACTAAGGCAAACAGTGGAAGAAGGATTGGAATTTGTATGGAAATGTATTTAGAGAAATGAAAAAGAAAAATGTCAGATGTAAATTATGATGTATTTCTGTAAAGTTCAGCAAGTGTGGCTGCCTTTCCTCCTACCTCCTCTGCCATCCCTGAGACAGCAAAACACTCCCTCCTCCTCCTCCTCTTTAGCCTGCTCATCGTGATGATGACGAGGATGAAGACTTTTATGATGATCCACTTTTTTTTTTTTTTGCAGCACGCGGGCCTCTCACTGCTGTGGCCTCTCCCGTTGCGGAGCACAGGCTCCGGACGCGCAGGCTCAGCGGCCATAGCTCACGGGCCCAGCCGCTCCACGGCATGTGGGATCTTCCTGGACCGGGACACGAACCTGTGTCCCCTGCATTGGCAGGCAGATTCTTAACCACTGTGCCACCAGGGAAGCCCCTTATTGGTCTTTTTAAAAGAAGTACTCTTAATGCTGTGTTTCTCTAGAATTATAAACTTTTCTCTCCAATTAATTTCCAAGTACAGATGGCCATGTGGAAATTTTTGACTGAAAATCTGCATTTTCATGTTTGGACATTGTCATATTTTGGGGTTTTTTAAATTACTTTTTATTGGAGTATAGCTGCTTTACAATGTTGTATTAGTTTCTACTGTACAGCAAAGTGAATCAGCTATACATATACATATATCCCCTCTTTTTTAGACTTCATTCCCATTCATGTCACCACAGTGCATTAAGTAGAGTTCCCTGTGCTATACAGTATGTTTGCATTGTTTTTAATAGACTAAACAAAGCCATTTTAATAGATGGTTCTTTCTTTAAGAAAAGTCAAAGTACAGATATATTGAATTTTTTTATTCATTTTTTATTCTTTTCTTTTTTTAAAATAAAAACTCAGAGAGTATGCAGTTTTCATTAAAAATAAAAATAAATTTCTCAGTTCCTTTACTATTGTTATCAGTTGATTTTCTCGGCAGTGAACTTCATTTTAATGTTTCAGAATAAATATCATATCACCCTTACTACATTATTTTATTATTTTTCTTTTGAGGCAAATGCATAGGGTTTTAAAAGTGCATACACACAAATGAGTAATATGTCTAACATTTCAATTAAATATATAATGGCTGAAAATTAAGAATATATTCAAAAGTTCAAGAGGACATAGATCACTTGCTTATCACAAGACCTCTTATTCACTGTAGATGTTTTTATCTATTTGGGAAAAGAGAGCATCAGCTGTACTCCATTAGAGTTTTCTTGTTTCTCTTGCAATTTCATTTCAAATTCTTCTTGTGCTTTTACTCTTCTAAAAACAGTCTTGCTGGCTTTAGTTCAATTTTTAAAGAAAGAGGTCACATATCACACTAGCAACCTGGTTTGAGGGAAGGGATGTATCTTAAAACATAATAAAGCAAAGCCAGCACCTGGAAGATTTATTATTGCTAGCCACTTCTTAACTAGAAGAATGCCAGCTCCTGAAGAAAGGTGCTAGAAGTGTTTCCTAAAAGTACTACATGCAACAGCAAGATCAGCTAATTATTCTCAGAAGAGTACAAGTAGCTACTAGATTCGCATAAACTATCATTTTATTTTAAAAATTGAGTAACTGTCAAATGACATCAGGATGAATATAAGTAGGCACAGCCTGAGAACTTATAAAACTATGGATGTGACCTAGAAAGAAGTTACAAATTGAATGATGCTAGTGCAGTCTCAGTGTACACACATTGTCTCTTTATTAAAGAAAACAAGAACTCACATAAGGTGGCTACATACAGACATACTTACAAATAACACAGATATCCGTTCTCCTCTCTCCTGTGCTTCATTTTGTGGTGCTGTGTCCCAGACATGTGTGAGTTTTCCCATCAGCCAAGGGTTTCCAATCATGGATTAATACTTTTGTTTTTCTTTTTTTTTCTTTACCTTTCTTCTGCAATTTCCAGCTCAAGGCTAGAGCCAAAAATGTTTACACACTTCTGCACCAAACATGGAACAAAAAATTAGAAAGACTAAAAAGAGCTATTGATTAAAAAGTAGAAACATTCCTCAGCATTGTATATTATTCCCATTAATATTTTCTTTTTCTCTTTAGCATACAATTTCAGCATGGTCCAAGAGAAAGAAAAAGAAAAACAAAGAAAATTCCAGGTAGATGAAAGAGGCACTTTGGGCTTTTGACAGCCATATTATTGCAAAGCTGGTAGGCACCAGCTCTCTGACAGCTCTCTGTATAAATCATCCCAAAGTGATAATTGTCCAATTTTCCCCACACTAAGGAAAAGACTATGTTATAGCAGAATCTCCACTGAATTCCAACAGCAAATTACTTTTGGCCAAAAGCTAAATGGACTCTTAACCACCATCTTATCTGAATAGTTTCACTAGTGATGGAGTAGATTAGAAAAGAGGACTCTCATAGTTTGGTTTATTAAGAGTAAAATTATAGAGTGAGTGCTCATGTCCTTTGCTTCCAGGATGATGTCAGTGTGATTTTCATGATGTTACAGGGTAGGAATGTTAGGAGAAAAAGATTTTCACAAGAATCCAAGAACACAAGAAATTCATTAAAATATGCATGGCCTGTGTTCTCTGCAATCTGAAGACCAGTTACATGTCCTAAGGTTTAGATTCACTGCCCACCTTCCTTCCAACCCAACTGGTTTATCTACCATATCGTGGCGCCTTTCCTGTGTCTAATCCTAGGAATCCCTAAAAGGTAGTAAGTGATGGTTTAAATATTGTCTGCTAACTCTTGTGCATTTCTCAAAAGTCTATAAATCCATGCAGGATTTCAGGAGTATAATTTGGAAATACATTTCAAAAACTTTAGAAATGTTTATATTTTTTAATCCAGAAAATTTATTCCAGGAAATTCTAGTAAAGAAATAAACAGGAATGTACACAAAACTAATAATAAGATATTCATGGAAAGTTGTATGTAATTTAAAAATGCAAATGATCAAAATGCCCATTAATAGAAGATTGTTAAAATTAATTTTGGGGAGGAGATGATATCAGCAAAATGGCAAAATAGAAAGCCCTGAACTTTCCTTCCCCCCGACTGACACACGGATTCAAAAACAATATAAGTTCCCCCCGACCGACACATGGATTCAAAAACAATGTAAGTACCTGTTCCCTTTATGAGGAATCCAGATATGAGTTGAGAGGCTTCTGTAGCCCAGGTGAGTATGAAACCAGCCCCAATCAGAGTTGGTAGGAAATTCCGAGACACTCTCTCACCATAGTCCCTCCCCTTGGCCTGGAGTCATAGGATTGGGAGGAAATCCCCCAATTCCCAGCTTCTCTCTGGGGAAGGAAGGAAAGGACTAGACAACATCCAACATATGGATTTTTCCGGGGGCTGCCCAAGGAACTGGCTTCTGTCTTGCCTGAATCTGAGCACTGACTGGAACTCTTGGAGCTCTCAGGTTGGGAGAACAAAGATGGTGAGAACAAAGATGGTGATTTGGACCACTGTGCAAGCAGTCACCTTAGCTCCTCCCCACAGCTCAGGGTAGAGTGAGCAGGTGATCAACTCCAAATCCCAGCTTCACCCTTGGAAAGGAAAGAGACCACACATCAAAATTCCCTTTTCAAGGGCTGCCCAGGGGACTGGCTTCTGTCGTGCCTGTCTCAGAGCATTGCCAGGACTTGGTATACTCTAGTCACCTGAGAACTGCTGAAAACAAAGGTGGCAGTTTGGACCAGCAGGGAAGCACTTGCCATAGCCCCTCTTCCTGGCTCAGCACGGTGAAAGTTGCTGAAAAACCTCAGATCCTAGCTTCTCCCTGGAGAGGAAAGATTTGGACCATGTGCTCACTATTCTATCTTTTCCAGTGGCTGCCCAAGAGAATGGATTCTGTCTCACCTGTCTTGCAATGCTGAGGGGACATGGCATACTCCAGATGCCTGGGGATCACTGAGAATAATGGTGCTTTGGACCAGTATGCAATCATCTACCAGAGATCCACCTCCAGTAAGACTCCAAGCTCCTGGCTTTTCTCTGGGGAGGAAAAGAGAAGACTGAAATATACATCCAATATTTAGACTTTTCAGGTGACCATCCAAGGCACTGGCTTCAGTCTCTGCTATCTCAGAACACGAATAGGACCCAGCATACTCTAGATGCCTGGGGGCCACTGAGAACAGAAAAAGAGTTTGGAGCATGTTGCTGCACTAGAGGATCCACAGTACCACAGATAAACACAAGAGGAAGAAAGAGAGTACAAACTCTTGGAAATAAGAAATAAATAAACAAGCAAATTCCTCTAATTGGGAACTTACACACACAAGTCCAGAGAATATACCTACACAGAGAAGGTTTGAGAGGCATCCTGAATCTCTTGCCAGACTGATTGGTGATGGTCCTCTCCTGTATGGGACCAGTCTGTGAAGACTGGTAGAGGTGTCTGCTTTTTCTAATGCATAGAGGCCAACACAGAGTCAAGGAAAATGAAGAAACAGGGAAATATGGTCCCCAAAATGGAACATGATAAAGCTCCAGTAACCAACCCTAATGAAACAGTGATATATGAGTTACCTGACAGAGAATTAAAAATAACCACTGTAAATATGCCCAGTGAACTCAGGAGAAAAATGTGAACAATGTGAGCATTTCAACAAAGAGATAGAAAATATAAGAAGAACCAAATAGAAATCTTGGAACTGAAGAGTTCAATAACTGAACTGAAAAATTCACTAGAGGGGTTCAATATAGACTAAATCAAACAGAAGGAAGAATTAGAGACAGGTCACTTGAAATAATCCAGTCCAAGGAGCAAAAACAACAACAAAAAGAATAAAAAAGAGAGAAGATATCTTAAGGGTCTTAAGAGATACCATCAGCAGAACAATGTACACACTATGGGAGTCTCAGAAATTGAGGAGAGAAAGGGAGGGGGGACTAAAAGATTATTCAAATAAATAATGACCAAAAAACTCCCAAATTTGGGAAAGGAAATAGACATCCAGATTCAGGAAGCCTAATAGTTCCTATGGACAGAAAATTTCTTTCCATTTATTTGTGTCTTCTTCAATTTTTTTCATCAGTGTTTTACAGTGTTCTGTGTTCAGATCTTTCACCACCCTGGTTAAATTTATTCCTAAGCATTTTATGTTTTTGATGCTTTTGTAAATAAGATTATTTTCTTAATTTCTCTTTCCAATAGTTTGTTGTTAGTGTACAGAAACACAAATGATTTTTGTATATTGATTTTGTATCTGCACCATTAATACATTGGTTTATTAGTTCTACCAGTTTCTTTTTGGTGAAGTCTTTAGGATTTTCCATATATAATATTATGTCCTCTGCAACCAGAGACAATTTTACTTCTTTTCTGATTTTGATGCCTTCATTTCTTCTTCTTGTCTAATTGCTCTGAGTAGGAGTTCCAATACAATGTTGAACAAGAAATGGCAAAAGCTGTTATCCTTATCTTGTTTCTGAACTTAAAGGAAAAGCTTTCATCTTTTCACCGTGAGTATGACATTAGCTGTAGGCTTGTCATATATAGCCTTCATTATGTTGAGTTATGTTCCATCTATACCCAATTTGTTGAGAGCTTTTATCTTGAAAGGGAGTTAAATTTTGTCAAATGCTTTTTTTCTGTAACTGTTAAGATAATTATGTTTGTCCTTTGTTGTTACCATAGGGTGTCATAATTATTTTTTTGCATATGATGAAATGTCCTTGCTGATGATAAATCCTACTTGATCATGCTGTTAATCCTTTTAATACGCTGTTGAATTCAATTTGCTAGTGTTTCATTGAGAATTTTTTCATCTGTGTTCATCAGATGCTTCAGTCTGTAATTTTCTATTCTTGTACTGTCTCTGGTTTTGCTATCAAGGTAATGCTCACCTCATAAAGTAAGCTTGGAAGTATTCCCTCTTCTACAAATTTTTGAGGAGTTTGAGGAGAATTGGCATTAATTCTACTTTGAATGTTTGGTAGAAGTCACCAGTGAAGCCATCTGGTGCTGAGCTTTTCTATGTTGGGATGCTTTTGATTACTGATTCAATCTCCTTACTAGGAATTGGTCTATTTCAGATTTTCAATTACTTCATGATTCAGTCTTGGTAGGATGTATATTTCTATTAGAAATTTTTTAAATTTCTTCTTGGTTATCCAATTTATTGGTGTATACTTGTTCATAGTATTTATGATTCTTAGTATTTCTGTGTTATCAAGTTGTAATGTCTCTTCTTTCATTACTGATTTTATTTATTTGAATCTTCTCTCTTTTTTTCTTAGTCTGGTTAAAGGTTTGTTAATTTTGTTAACTTTTCAAAAAAAACAATTCTTCTAGTGATATTTTCTATTGTTTTTCTGGTCTTCATTTCATTTATTTCTTCTCTGATAATTTATTTCTTGTGATCATTTGTTTTCTGATTCATTTATTTCTTTTTTATGTCCTCTTTCTGCTAGATTTGGGCTTAGTTTGTTATTTTTCTAGTTCCTTGAGGTATAAAGTTAGGTTGGTTACTTGAAACCTTTCTTTTTTCTTCATGTAGGCGTTTATTGCTAGCAAGTTTGTTCTTAGAACTGCTTTTGCTACATCCCATAAGTTTTGGGGGGGTTTTTTTGGCTGCATTGGGTCTTTGTTGCTGTGCACAGGCTTTCTCTAGTTGCGGCGAGTGAGAACTACTCTTCATTGTGGTGCGCGGGCTTCTCATTGTGGTGGCTCCTCTTGCTGCAGAGCACAGGCTCTAGAGTGCAGGCTCAGTAGCTGTGGCACACAGGCTTAATTGCCCCGTGGCATGTGGGATCTTCCTGGACCAGGGCCCAAACCCATGTCCCCTGCATTGGCAGGCAGATTCTTAACCACTGAACCACCAGGGAAGTCCATATCCCATAAGTTTTGGTATGTTGTGTTTCCATTTTCATTTGTCTCATGATATTTTTTATTTCTCTTTTGCTTTCTTCGTTGACCCATTGGTTGTCAGTAGCATATTTTTTAATCTCTACATATGTATGAATTTTCCAGTTTTCCTCTTGTTATTGATTTCTAGTTTCATACCATTGTGGTCAGAAAAGATGGTTAATATGATCTTAGTCTTCTTAAATTTGTTAAGATTTGTTTTGTCTTAACAAAGATGGAGAATGTTCCATATGCCCTTTAGAAGAAGGTATATTCTGTTGCCATTGGGTGGAATGTTCTGTATGTGTATGTTTGGTCCATCTGGTCTAACATGCACTTTAAATCTAATGTTTTCTTATTGATTTTCTGCCTGGATGATTTATCCATTGTTGAAAGTGTAGTACTGAATTCCCCTATTATTAGTGTTTTGCCAATTATTTCTCTCTTCAGAACTGGTATTATTTGCTTAAAATGTTTAGGTGGCCTAATGTTGGATGCATAAATATTTGCAATTGTTATATCCTCTTGATGAATTGACACTTTGTCATTAAATAATGACCTTTAATGTCTCCTTTTACAGTTTTTGGCTTGAGGTCTATTTTGTCTGATGTAAGTATATGTAGTCTTGCTCTCTTTTGGTTTGTATAGCATATCTTCTTCCATCTTTTAATTTTCAGTTTATGTGTGTCCTTACAGTTGAAGTGAGTCTCTTGTAGGCAGAATATAGTTGGATCTTGTTTTTTTAATTCATTCATCCAATCTATGTCTTTTGTTTGGAAAATATTGTCCATGAAAATTTAAAGTAATTATTGAAAATTATGTACTTACTATTGCCATTTTGTTCATTGTTTTCTGGAACTTTTGTAGTTCTTTTATTGCTTTTTTCTCACAAGAGACTCACTTTAGATGTACAGAAACACATAGGCTGAAAGTCAAGAGATGGGAAAAGACATTCTATGAAAATAGTAATCAAAATCAGAGCAGTGGTAGCTATACTTATATCAAACAAAATAGACTCTAAGTCAAATACTGTCACAAGAGGCAAAAAAGACATTATAAAGTGATAAAAGAGTTAATTCACTGTGAAGATATGACCATTATAAATATATATACACCCAACATCAGAGAACCTAAATACATCACCAAATATTGAAAGAACTAAAGGAAGAAACGGACAGCAACATAATAATAGACCTTAATACCCCACATTCAATAGTAGATAGAACATCCACACAGAATATCAATAAGGAAACAGCAGACTTGAACAACACTATAGATCAATGGACCTAACAGACATATTCAGAACATTCCATGCAACAGCAGCAGATTATACATTCTTCTCAAATGTATATGTAATATTTCCCAAAAATGATCATAGGTTAGGCCACAAAACAAGTCTTAACAAATTTAAGGAACACTGAAATCATACAAACTATCTTTTCGGAGCACAATGGAATGAAACCAGAAAACAAAAGCAGAATGGATATTGGAAAATTCATGAATATTTGGATATTAAATAATACATTCTTGAACAATAAATGAGTCAAAGAAGACAAAAAAGAGAAATTAAGAAATGTTTTGAGGCAAGCAAAAACACAGCATACTAAAATTTATGAGATGAAACAAAAGTAGTACTAAGATGGAATTTTATAGTAATAAACATCTTTATTATAAAAGAATAAAGATCTCAAACATCCTAACTCATACCTCAATTAATTAAAAAGAAAGAACAAGCTAAATTCAAAGTTAGCAGAAAGAAATAATATGGATTAGAGTAGAAATAATTAAAATAGAAAATGGAAAAACAATAGGAAAAAATCAACAAAAGTAAGAGTTAATTTCTTGAAAAGATTAACAAAATTTACAAGTCTTTATAAGACTAAGAAAAGAGAGTAGACTCAAGTAAATAAAATCAGAAACAAAAGAGGAGATATTACAACTGATGACACAGAAATAAAAAGGTCTGTAAGAGACTACTATTAACAACTATACATCAACAAATTGGATCCTTAGAAATTAGATAAATTCCCAGAAACATACAACCTACATGGTGAAGAAATAGAAAATATAAACAAACTAGTAAGGAGATTGAATCAGTAATCAAAAATGCCCCAACAAAGAAAAACCTATGAATGGATGGCTTTACTGCTGAATTCTATCAAACAGGTAAAGAAGAATTAATACTAATTCTCAAGATTTTCAAAAAAAATTGGAATTTCTCCCAAATTTATTTCGTGAAGCCAGCATTACCCTGACAAAGACACTACAAGAAAAGAAAACTACAGCCTAATTTCCCTGATGAATAAATATGCAGAAGTCCTCAACAAGATACTAGGAAACTGAATTCAACAACACATTAAAAAGATCACTCATCATGACTAGGTGAGATTTATCCCTGAGATGCAAGAATGCTTCAACATATGAAAATCTGTTAATGTGATACTCCACATTAACAAAACATAAGACAAAAATCGTATGATTATCTCAATAGAGGCAGAAAAAGCATTTGAAAAAATTCAATACCCTTTCATGCTAAACTCTCGACAAGCTAAGAATGGAAGGATATTACCTTAATGGTTTTCATATTTTAATATGAAGGACGATTTATGAAAAGCTCACAATCTATGAAAAGCTCACAATCAGTATCGTACTCAATGGTGAAAAACTGAAAGCCTTTTCTTTAAGAACAAAACAAGTATTTCTCCTCTTGCCACTTCTATTTAACATAGTACTGGAAGTCCTATCTAAAGCCATTAGGAAATATATATAGATAATTGATATCTAAGGAAGAAATAATATTATTGCTGTTTTAGATGACATGTTCATACCCTAAAGACTTCACACCCAGCAAAACTGTTAGAATTAATATATTTATTCAGTAAAGTTGCAGGATACAAAATAACATACAAGAATCAGTTGCTTTTCTATACACTAACAATGAACTATCAGAAAAAGAAATTAAGAAAAGTCCCATTTATAATAGCATCAAAAATAGTAAAATGCTTAGGAATAAACTTAAATAAGGAGCAGAAAGACTTATACCCTGAAAACTACAAAATATTGATGAAAGACATTAAAGAAGACACAAATAAATGAAAAGATATCCCATGTTCATGAATTAGAAGACTTAATATTGCTAAAATGCCATGCTACCCAATGTGTTCTACAGATTCAATGCAATTCCTATCAAAATCCCCATGGTATTTTTTTATAGAAATTGAAAAACCAATCCTAAAATTTATGTGGAACCACAAAGGACCCCAAATAGCCAAAACAGTCTTTGGAAAATAGAACAAAGCTGGAGACACCACACTTCTTGATTTTAAGATATATTACAAATCTAAGCAATTATAACCGTGTGATACTGGCATAAAGATAGACACATATAGACCTATGGAACAGAATGAAGGGCCCAGAAATAAAACTGTGCACATGCAGTCAACTGATCTTTGACAAGAGTGCCAAGAATAAACAATGGAGAAACGATAGTATCTTCAACAAATGATGTTGGAAAAACTGGATATCTGCATGCAAAAGAATCAAATTGGACTTTTATACCATACACAGAAAGCAACCCAAAATGGAAGAAAGTCTTACATGTAAGACCTGAAGCTGTAACAGCCTTAGAAGAAAACACAGGAGAAAGCTTCATGACATTGGTCTTGGCAATGATTTCTTGTATATAACACCAAAAGCACAGGCAACAAAAGGAAAAAAAGACAAGTGGGACAACATCAAACTAAAAAGCTTTTGCTCAGGAAAGAAAATGATCAAGAGAGTAAAGACTGGGAAGAAATATGGGCACACAGTATGAAATATGAAGCTACTTCACAGAGGTTGCCAAATCTAATAAGAGAACATGTGGATGAGATCTGTGGCATCCTTGGCTGGGGATGATATATGTTACATCCTGGTCAATATACTTGTCAGAGTAGGTTTGTATATATGTATGTATGGTGCTGAGAGTTATATTTGGAGGAATAAAAGGCCCAAATAGAGAAGGAAAAAAGCATAAGGGAGAAATCAAACCAGAGCAATTAAAGTCTTTCTATTCCAAAGAGGTAATTGCCTAATACCAGTGAATTAAATTATAAAACTATAAAGAGTGAATTACATGCACTTATTAGGATGGCTAAAACCTGAAGGAGTAACACCAAATGCTGGCAGCCATGTAGAGAAAGAGTAACTCTCATTTATTGCTGGTGGGAATGCAAAATGGTACAGCCACTTTGGAAGACAGTGTGGCAAGTTCTCACAAAAGTAAACATATGCTTATCATATGATCCAAAAATCACACTCCTTGATATTTACCCAAATGAGTTGAAAACTTATACCCACACAAAAACTTGCACGTAGATAATTATACCAGCTTTATTCATAATTGCCAACATTTGGAAGCAGCCAAGATGCCCTTCAGTCAGCAAAATGGATAAACTTTGCTACAACCGGACAATGAAATATTATTTAGCACTAAAAAATGAGCTATGAAGTCGTGAAAAGATAGGGAGGAGCCTTAAATGCACATCATTAAGTGAACGAAGCCAATCGGGAAAGACTAAATACAGTCTGCTTCCAGCTATAAGAGAGTCTGGAAAAGGTCAGACAGTAAAATGATCAGTGGTTGCCAGGGATGGGGTGGGGGAGACAGCTCAGAGAACATTTAAGGCCATGAAGCTATTCTGCATGATACTATAACAGTAGATATATGTCGCCGTACATTTGCCAAAACCCATAGAATATAAAACACCAAGAGTGAACCCTCATGTAAAGTATGAACTTTGGTTGATAATGAGGTGTCAGTGAAGCGTCATCAATCATAACAAACGTATGTTTCTGGCAGGGGATGCCAATGGTGTGGAGTTTGTGTCTGTGTGGGCCCAGGGGGTACAAGGGAAATCTCTGTACCCGCTACTCAGTTCTGCGGAGAATCTAAAATCTATTTATATAGGTATACGTGAGTGTTATAGAAGGTTGAGAATAAGATGTTAAATCATCAAATTTAAAGGAAAGAACAACATAATCAGAAAGAGGGAACATCTTCAGATACTGCGACATAGAGAAGAAAGAAAGGAGCAGGAATTTTTCCCCAAAGATGATTCATAACTGATTGTTATCAAACATTTACTTGCCCTTTGAGGCCAAGTGTGTATTTGTCTTCAGCAGATTTTACGTTGCTGGATCACTGTTGCTCATTGCCTCATCTCCTTTCATGCACTCCTGCAGTTTTCAAAGTATTCATCCTGCTTTTAGCTCTGCTTGTCTCATTTCTTTGTACTTGCATTGTCTCTATTCTCCAGCAGAAAAGAAATGGCAAGTGTAAACTCTGAAGCCTGAAGATTCGGGGCATGTGGCTCCCAGGAATAAATGCTTCATTATAAAACACCTGTTAATAAGTCTCCAGTCCAAAATCAGTTATAGCTTTAGGTCTCTTAACTCACAAAACAGTATAGAAAACTGACATCCCCTTGAACGACAAAAGTGCAAACATTATTTATTCTGGCAGCTGCTGCTGTAGTCATCTCAAAGAAAAGATAAATTTATTTAAGAGGCTATTCTTTTCAGAAAGCACTAAAATGCCAGCTGAACAGAGATCCACATAGGATGCTATTCATTACAGATGTAGGGACTGACTTACTTCTCCTTCGCCTCATAAAATAAAGAAAATGAAGATTTGATATTCTACACTGCCTTAGAAAAGTTGCCAAATCCTGTTATAAGATATGTAGACGGGGTATGCTATGAGCTTGGCTAGGGATTATATTTGTTGTCGTCCTGTCAATGTGCTCCCTGTGCAGTTGGTATTTGTAGAATATTCTGTGCCATGGAGCACCCTCTGTTCTTACTCACTGCCCCTCACTGCCTTGGGAAAGCACATGCAGAAGGTCAAGAGGCAAGTTGAAACAAGGTGATGGTCATCGGCACTTGTTGCTGTAGGACTTCTCTGATACTTCAGAGGCCAGCAGAGTAACCAACCCTGTACCAGCCAGCTAATTCTAGACTAAGGGAAGGATTGGCACAGCCAGTATAAATGCTTCTATTGAGAAGCTTTGGTCTAAAGGACAGGGAGGAATAAGGTGTGGCTGAAGAAGTATATGAAATCAGAAGAGGAATTTTTCCAAAGGTGAAGGAAATCACAGCAAGCTGGCATGGTGACGGGATGATTCAGGAGGAGGAAAATTACACAGAAGAGCGTGGAAAGTATGTTGAAGCCACATCCTTGAGAAGAGGAGGTCTAGTGCCTAAGCAGAGTGGTGACCCTTAGAGGAAAATTCATCTATAGAAACAAGAAAAAAGGCAGAAAATATAATGGCCAGGTCATGGCTGGCTACATACCTTGTGGCCCAAGTGAAAAATGAAAATTCAGGGCTCTGGCCAAGGACAGAGAAGTCCATCTCCCCTTACCAGAAGCTGACGGCTCCAGCCCATGGTGAGTAAGCATAGTAGACAGGGTTCTCCAGAGAGACAGAACCAGTAGGGTGTTTACATGTATACGTGCACATACATAGAATCATAAAGAGATTTATTTTAAGGGACAGGCTCACATGATTATGGTCTACGGCCATACCACCCCTGAACGCGCCCGATCTCATCTGATCTCGGAAGCTAAGCAGGGTGGGGCCTAGTTAGTACTTGGATGGGAGACATGTAAATTAAACCATCGTATGGGTGACTCCTAAGAGATCAGTCTCCCTGAGCCGTGCTCAGTCTTGGGATCAGGAATGGGAGAGAGGGCTCCTGCTTGCTCACCTGCTGAAGGAGCTGCCAGACCAGCCACTGCCTCACTTTACCCCAAGATGTCACAGGTGTGAGCCCAGCCCTGACCCACATTCACCCAATGCCAGGTGTTCTGCCTGGGGTAGAGGCTGATGGTGGATTGCAGACTGCCAGCTCAACACAACTTGCAGCCCTAGCTTGAGGCTGGCAGCAGTGGTGGCAGGAGGATGATAGGAGAGCAGGAGGGGTAATGAAAGACTGGGGGCAGGACTGAGAGATCAGGAACCATTTGGAGGAGATAGAAAGGCCGTGAGAGTCAGGACCCAGGTTCTGAGCCCCTGAAGTGTGCTCAATGATCCTTTTGAAGTTGACTTACAAAACACAGCTTCAAAGATGAAAATTATTAAGAACTATGTCTTAAGACAGGTACCACAGAGCATGAAAGCCCCAGAGCAGGACCCTTCTGAGTGTGGGTCCCTGTGTGACCCCATGAAGGATGTTCTCGCCCAGATGGAGACAGATGAGCAGATGTCTTAGTGGAGTTTGTGGAATTCTTCTGATTATTTTTATTTTCTCAATAAATTAAGGTTTTTGACTTAGAGGCAGAAGGGGGAAGAGATGGTGGTGGTTTCAGGAGAGAGAAGAAATTTCAAAATCATTTAGGGAGAGTAGAAGGAGAGAATATAAACCAGGAGATGTGAATGGATTGCTGGGCAGCTCCAGGGCCCTACTTGAGTTTAAGTCATGAATTTAGAGAGAGACCAAGTAGTCCTGAGGTGTGATTCTCTCCAGCAACACTCATACGTGTGGGTGCAGCAGGGAAGAGTTGGATTTAACTAGTGCTGGATTTTTTCCAAGAAGCATGATGAAGCAAAAAAGGGTAAGGAAGTTGAGCTTGTAGGTAAAGAAGCTGTTAGAGTGTTGGAACATAGAAATAAATATATATATAAAATTAGATAAATAGATAAATAAATGAATAAATTAGTAAATTATTGCTTAGTAAGTTTCAAACATTTTGTGCCTGATAGATTTCTTTCATTATCACATTTAATTTTCAAAACATTATGTGATATGATATTCACTTATTTTATCCAACAAACTTTTTTTGAGCACTATTCTGTGCCAAACACTTTTCTGTGGCTATGGCTTATTCACAGAGATGAAGTGTGCACCCACGGAGCAGGAAAATGAAAATAATCATAAATGCATGAACAGGATAATTTCAGGTAGTGGACAGTGCTTTGAAGGCAATAGAATTGGGTGAGAAAGTGGAGCTTGGCTGAGGTTGGAGAGGATATTCAATCAAGTAGTGAGAGAAAGTGTTTCTGAGATGATAACTGACTGAAGCAAGGATAAGAAGGTGCACACACCACACACATAAAGCTAATACGAGCAGAGGATCAAGAGGTAAGTCTTGCTGTACAAGAACAGCTGTAAAGCAGTTAAGAAAGTGCATTCACAACTGAGTCTCAGTACAAGTCTGTGTAAATGGAGCCCCCTAGAGACGAGCAGGGCACAGCCTGCACACCAACACTAAAGGGAGACCTTATCTGTTATAGAACCAAACTTACATCCACCTTCCCACATGAAGTATGGTCAAGTTACTGACACCAGGTTGTGGTGAAGGAAAGTGCAGCATTTATTGCAGGTGCCAAGCAAGGAGTCTAGGTAGCTAGTGCTTAAAAGGCCCCAAATCCCTGAAGGTTTTCAGGGAAAGGTTTTAAACACAGGGTAAGGAGTGGGGTTGTGGGGTGCTTGATCAGCTCGTGGAAGTTCTTCTGATTGGTTGGTGGTGAGGTAATCGGGAGTCAACATCATCAACCTTCAGGTTCCAATCAGTCTGGGGTCTACATGCTTGTGGGCAGCACACAGTTAACTTCTTCCTCCCGGGGGTTTCAGTATCGGCAAAACAGTTCCGAGGACATGGCTCAGAATATTATCTACAGCCCTTGAGGAGGAAGTAAAAGTCCTTGACTTTGTTTAATGGCTCAACTATTATTATTTTGTCTTGCTTGACTGTTTTCCTTTCTTTCTGCATTTTCTCACATCTCTGATTAAATTTACTCTTTGGAACTCAGGGACAGCCTAGGAGGCTAAAGTTTTTCTACAGACAAGAGGCAGGCAGAGGACATTGGGGGATGGCAGGGTCTGTCCTGGGAAGGCCCCATAGGGTCCTGCTCAGTTACACATCCTTGGCTGACTTCTTTCTTCCAATTGAGAACACATGATTGGTACACATGTCAAAATCACTACAAAATATATATAATGACCATGAAATGCTGATTTCCAGTTCTCTAGGAATTTGAGAAAACCCTTAATCAAGTGGGGTTATGATAATCGCTTCTGCTTCTATCTAGTACCTATTTTCCTTCTTTTGTTGCTGAGTCCCACTGATTCTTGTGTGTGCTTTCCACATTTCTTCTCTCACACCTGTCTGTGCTTGAGTGTCATTTCCTTTTAGAGAAAGCTTATTTAAGTCTCTGCAGAAAATGACTGGTTTATAATCCTGCAACGACACAAAGTTCATTTAAAGTACAGTCATTACCTATTGTATTGTTGGTGAGGCTTCCATTTTCTCCACTATGCTCTGCAAATACCTCTTGCCAGTCTTACAGGTGAGCTCTCTGCAAGCAACTCTGACTGGCTGGTCTTCTCTCTTCTGGTGCTTTCTACTCTTTGGTCAGATGCCCCAGTGTTCTCTGTTCGTTCTGTGCTGCTGCCATGAGAAGACATTTTATCCTCCCTTCCATAATGTCGAAGTTTGGCATAAGAGTAATTTTCTGATTGGGTTTGAATTGAAAAGGAAACTCTACTGGGAAAAACATAATAGTTACAATGTAATACAGTTTATATCCTAAATTATATCTTCTCATGGATTTTTCTGGCTAACCATTGAATGGCCATTTTATCACAAAATGTAAAGCAGAATGAACTAAGAATCAAAAGGTCTGGACTCCAGTTCTATTGCTGACACTTATTAGCAAGCTACTAAACACTGTTGACTCTTATATCTTCTCTCTAAATAAGTATGGGTCTAGCTTAGAGTGTTACTCTGAACTCCAAAGAGAATGTAGGTGAAAATGATTTGTGCATGAGAAAAATGTTTTATAGCCCTAAAGCATTATTGTGCAGATAATTTTTCTGTTTGCTTCCCTATTCTACTTTTCTTTTAAGATTATAATTAAGATAGGTCATAAAAGGGTACAAGTGCAATGATATTTCTACATGAAGATAACATTATGGGTTGTTTAAATATAACAGTATTCCAGGAAAAAGATTTTGTCCTGGGAAACTTACTGTCTAGGAGACAGGGTTAAAGATATTCACAGTAATTGTGAACATGAATCATGAGAAATTGAACTGCCTTAATGTACTAATGGCTTAAAAGCCTATTAAGTGACCAACACACAGACTTGCACCTGGGAAGAACATTATGGCCTTATAAAGTACTGAGACCACATCCTTGAAAAACACAAAACTGGAAGAGATCCTACTGTCCTTTTTCCCCCTATTTATTGGAGGTTCTCTGAACAAATTAATTCTAAAATTAAAAACTAAAATGAAAAATGGATATGAAGGAAGATATTTAAAGGGTCACGGATATGACAAGACTTCAAGAAAAATAAAGAAGAGTTGATTTTAGAAGTGAAATGAACCCTTTAAGTAAAATGAAACTCAGAACTTCCAACAGCTGGCATTGATTGGAGAATCAGCAGATTCTGAACCAAGGGGCACCAATTATGTCCTCTTGATTTTTTCCTTCTCTCTTTGATTCTCTTTGATTCCACTGCCATGAATATGCTGGTTCCCAGAGCTTCCACTTAGCATACAAACACCTTTGCCATGATTCTCAGCCTAAATTTAATCTGTGGAGCTTTTGTTTAAACTGACATCTGAGTTAAATTTGGAGTCTCAGAAGTAGCTACTCCCACCATGTTTCACATTCTTGACATCACTGTTACAACCCAAGTACAGACTCCTAATATCTTCCCCAACTCATCTATTATTTCTACTCTGCCTGACAAATCATTTGTTTACATCCTGAGGCTCTTCATGGAATACTTATTTTGCTGTCTAGAAAATTTTCCTTTTCAAGAATACCACTTGCCCTATAATCATCTCAAGTGGTGGCTGTTCCTCCTCTTAGAGTCAATATACCAAATATACCCAAATACCAAAGAATGAATTTTTAGCCTGAGTGATATTAGAAGCCAGAGAGTTTTGGACAGAGAGGTGATATGACCTGTTGAATATTTGGGAAACACTCTGGATGTTGTAAGGGGGCAAGAGTGAAAGCACATGGAAGTTATTCCAATAATCTAATTGGTTGATAATGGTGTCTTGGACTAGAACGTTAATGATAGAGGCGATGAAAAGTGGTGAAACACTGAATATTTTTCAAAGTAAAGCTGTCAGTATTTGGTGTTGAATTGGATGAAGATGTGAGAGGAGTCAAGTATGTCTCCAAGTTTGTGCATGTGTGTGTGCACATGTCTCTGTGAGTTCACGTTTAGCTGGGTGAAAAAAAGGAAATAACTTCTTTCCTCAAATAAATATATATATATATATATATATATATATATATATATATATAGATTATTTTAGCCAGGGAATACGTGCAGTCAAACACATCTCAATAAAAGTTACTGCTAGTCACAAGGAACAGGTATTTCTGTTAATGATGTTAGTGCTTTTCTGGGTATGGGAAGGTACAAGAATCTGGGTTCATTAATTTTTTTTCCCCAAGGTATCTTTAACTTTCTAAAAGGCTGGGTTTTTTTTCCAAAGCACAGAGTGCCTTATCCTGGTTTTCGTCCTGAATTTTTTTCAGGGTGCACTGTTGGTAAGTGACTGCAATACTAATGACTTTATCCTTGTAGAACTGGATGGTGAGCAACATTCTTTGTTTTACAATTTCCCCTTTGGTCACAAATTTGACAGAGGTTTGGGAGGCATTTCATTTCATTTCATTTCCTGAGTGTGGTGCTCCAAGGACAATGGTGCTTCAAGGACAAAGGATGACCCTGCCTGAAAAAGTTTCAGCATTACACTCCCTACCAGACTCTTACTCGCCCTCCCTGCCATGTTGCGATAGTTGCGAAATTCCTGAGCCCACCTGGGCCACGCCTACCTGGGGATGGGACCTGTCCCAAATAAGGAAAGGCATCTGCCCTGTCCCACTCCCACCCTATAGAAGGAAGGTATACGTGCCTTGACCAATCAGTAAACGAAATTTTCACCTCGGACCATTCCTTTGTTTTCTGGCTATAAAAACTGATCAATAGCACATGTTCGGGCTCAGACTCTCCCAGACTACTAGGAAGTCACCCCACTGTTCTGGTAGCCACCCTTCTCTCTAATAAATTCTATCTTCTTTACATTCTGCCTTATGTCTGGAAATTCTTTTCCAACTGGTGTTCGGACCACTGATCACATAAAAAATTCTTTCCTCAGGGTTTCATTTCCACAAATATTCTATAACTTCCTTTTTTACCTTCGGATTTTGTTCTATGCTTTCTCTCTCTCTTTTAAACTCTCTTTAGGATAAATTTATTTTCTTTTCCCTTAACAAAATGCATTTCCATTCCTTACACCTTCTTTTTTCTTGCATAAAAGATATTTTCCTTATTAATTTCTGTAGTTTTAATTTTAATTACATATATTACTTAGAATTCTCAACCGTCAAAAAATCTTAATTTCTAGTGAAAACTAAGAAGTAAGCAGTTACAAACTGTCTTTTACTTTAGCATTCTGTAGATTGGCAAACTTATAAATACTATTTATAATTCCTAAAAATGTGTGCTTTCTTATAGAAAGTGTCTCATTGTGGCACCAAACATATTTATTAATAGTCTTGAATATCTTTAACTTCTCTGTACAAGAAAATCTATGTTCAGTAATTAATGTTTTGGTATATTATTTTATTTGGGAATGATCTAGATAGTCAATAAACTTCCATCATTTAACTTAACTTAGTAAAACTCTGAAGTTTCAAGTTAAAAAAATATGGAGAAACTATTTTTAAGTAGACATACCATAAAACATAATTATCCTAGAGTTCACCTAAAAACTCTTATTTCATTTACATTTAATTTACTTATGAAAATTTTGTCATATCAAGCTACGTTTTTGCTGACAAATTTTGTAACAGGGATAACATGAACTTATTTGACTTTTATTAAACCTAAGTACAATGAAAGTATTATACTTAATGTTGATGACCCTAAAAACATGTCTGTACTAATTAAACCAAACTTCATCTTTAACACTGAATATTAATTTAATACTATTTCCCAGATCATGTGAACCTGAAATCATTAGGGTTATTTTCTTTTATATTTTCTGAGAATTTATATAAGTGCTTAATTTCCTTTAAGCCAAAATTAAATATATTTATTCATTGTAAATAATTTACAAATTAATTTTGGCAATATCACCTGAAGGTAGCAACATGTATGTACAATGTTCATACACAAACACACATATATCCAGATAGACTCAGACAGAGATCTCATAGTTTCAGTTTAAAACTTAATCATGAATCAGGTATTAAAATATAAAACTCACTGGTTTATAAATACCAGTTAGAATAAGTTAAGTTTATGCTGGAGCTTTAAAAGGTCTCTTTCTCTTTTTTTTTTTTTTTTTTTGTTAGTCTCAGGTATTGGTCTAGATTAGAGTTCTCTGACCTAGTAGAACATTTACATCTCAAAGGCACAGGCAGAGAAATGCAAACTGCTCCTAGAGGGACTTTTGTTTCCTTAGGATCAGAATTTTGAAAAGATGTTTTGTCAGGCTGGCTTTCTCTAACTGCAAATGCAAAAATCAGTTTTAGAATGTCAAAAGATCCCTATCTTGGCCATTTCAGGGCGAGATTTCCTTAGTCCCCAGTTAAATAAGTACTTGCAAGTATAAGTTTGTATGTACATAAATCCAGCAGGGGTATTAGCTGGCGGTTATTTGGTGCCTCTTCTTCTGTTTTAATGGCTTTGTTTCCCATTTCAGGGTCAGTTTTTTGCCATAAAATTAATATTGAAAACTGTGTGGTGGGCTGGTGTGCTGTTTGTGAGCTTACTTCCTCTAGGTGTCACCCTAGAGTTGTTTCAGCTCTTTTAGGTGTCTCAGTTTCTCCGTCTGGCGGTTTAAAACTGCTGTGGGTGCTGGGAGGGCTGGATGGCCAATCCTTATGTGTGCATCCTCAGATGAGCGAATTTTTTAATTAATGAGTGGGTTTCCCTATGAGGCTGCTGCACAGTATGAGGACTCACTTCCACTATTCCTGTAAGTTTTTCAGTTGCCCGAGAAAGTTGTAGCTGGCTGGAAGGAGTTGTATCCCTTACTTTCAGAGCTGAAAGCTCTCATATGGCATCTTCACTTTTATTCTGACAAAACCCTGTTACAATAGCCAATTCGAGGAAAGACGTCAGGTCAGCCTTTTACGTAATGACCCAGTCCAAACGTCCTCAGTGTCTTTTAACTGAGCAAAGTCTTTCCAGTGCTTGTCATCTGGGGAATCCAGGTGCCTCTTCTTAAACTTAAGTCCAAGGAAAACCTACTCCTCATAGCGAGAAGTTTAACAACCATTGAATGAAACTAAGGATCGTCAACGAAGACGGGAGATCCAAGACCAGGAGAGACTCACCCAACTTCGTTTGGATTCACCAAGGTGATGGACGGGCACAAGGGCCCTTGCTGGTACCAAGGCTCCAGATCTTTGTAGAGTTCAGGCAAAAGAGAAGAGGTTGCTCTTCATGTCACTAGAACTGTCAGCTGAAGGAAATGCACAACTTAAGAGCTGTGAGTTGAGTTTCCTTTAGGGTCTTACTGAGGACTCTAGCCAGGGAGACAGCCTCCCAGATGGCCCTGAGGATCTGCTCCCAAGAGGTAGGGAAGCAACCAGCCTGTATATGGTTTTTCTTAGGGAATACATGCAAACACACCTCAGTAGAAGTTACTGCTAGTCAAAGGATCAGATATCTCAATTAATTATGTTAGTGCTTTTCTATGTATAGGAAAATGCAAGAATCTGGGTTCATTAATTTTTTTTCCTGAGATATTTCTAACTATCTAAAGGGTTGTTTTTTTCCAAGGCACAGAGTGCCTTATCCCGGTTTACATCCTGAATTCATTTCAGGGTGCATTGTTTGTCAGTGACTGCAGTGGCTAATGATTTAATCCTTGTAGAACCAGATGGTGAACAACATTCTTTGTTTGACACATACTTTGCTGTTGTAGGCCCATGTTTTCCTCTGGTTACCTCACTTTGGTTCCATATCAAATTATATAGGATGGTGCAAGACTTCAGTTTTATTTGAGGACATTAAAAATTTATAACAATTCATCAACCCGTATTCTCTAATCACCATTTCTTTAAAAATTCCAAAGACTAACAATAGTTCTAATAAACACACATAATTTTAGCATTTTACCCTTACACATTAACCTTTTATTCTGAACAAAAAAGTTTCATGATAAAAAAAAAGTTTCATGATATTTTATAAAACTGACCTAAAAGACTAGACACATTTATTTTTAAATATGGAGAATTCACTCAAATCAAAAGTACTGTCTGCTTCGCTACCCTTTCACAGAATTTAAATATAAGAAATACGTTTTTTGGAAACATGATGTATTTATCACAACAAAAGAATATCTTTTTTTTTCCTATTGACATTAATCTTTATATTTCCAAAAGTTTTCATTTAAAGATAGGAATTTTAAAAGCTATGAAATAGCATTTAAGTGTTGTTAGATAATAATAGAATTTAGGAATGCAAATCAGAAGATAAATATTGCATAAAGATAGTGTTCTGGGTCCTTAAAAGAATGCATTTTCTTCTCTTTCTACAGTGTTATTCCAAAAGGAAATACATAATTAAATTGGTGCTATGCTCACTTGGCAAGGGTTTTTCCATAATATTCATTTTTCTTTATGAATTTGAGTTTTCAAAAATTTTCAAAAAAAAGCCCTTAGTTCTTTGCCTGTAATTGATGTGCTGCCACCAGGAGGACTGAAGCTGTGCCTTCACTATAATCCACTGACAGCACTACCATAAGAATTTTACATGCTTCCCACTCAAGAATATTAATAAGCAAAAACATAAAGCATATAACAATACCCAAATATATCATTTTTTCATAAAATAATACTAAAATATGGAAGTTTCTAAACACACATGATTTCTAATTTAGTATTTTTCTCAATATTACCAATCTTTGCTAATATAATATTATACTTTTACAGGCAGAAATAAATCTTACTAATGCAGTATTCTGCAAAGGGTGATATAGTCTTGTTCTGCCCACTTTAAACAAACATGATTGACTGCAACAGCCATTGACATGTGTCCCTGTCTCTGTATTTATGAGATGAGAACCCTATGCTGTGTAGAGTATAATTCACAAGCATAATTGAATATCAAACAATACAGAGTGGGGCTGACATTGTCTAGAGTTCTCTACACTAAGCAAATGATAAAAACTCTAAGATATAATGACTTCCATTCTGGCCTACCCTTATTTTCTGTTTTGTTCTCATTTTGTCTGATTCCTAGTTTCTGGGTATAATCTGCTCTTTTGACGGTTCTCAGAAGAGATTGGGAAACTCCAATTTAAATAGAGAGCAGGTGTTACAGTGACCTAGGCACATTCAATAAGCTTTCTGGGACTGAGAGTTCTGTCCTTCACTGTGAAAAGGAGAGAAAAAAAGTCTTGCCACAAAGCTCCAAATATGTGACCTTGAATGAAGCATAACCATTTCCTTTCTTCAATCAGAAAGACACACTGAAGCTACCTTTTTTTTTTAAGAAAGAAAATGGAAAATTTTATTCAAGCCAAATTTGAGGATTTTATAAAACCCGGGAAGAGCATCTCAGAAAGCTCTGAGAACAATTCTGCCCATTAGAAGTCAAGGCACAAGTATATGAGTTGAGACAAGAGAGCTGTACATTTAATGACGTATTGTTGACAGTTTACACAATCCAGATCTGAGCGTCATCATGGCAGTAGGTCATGTGGCCTCTTACAAGATAAAGATGGAATGTTATCTTTTAAGGAATTGCCTTGTTGATGCTAGGAGAATGCTGCTTTTTTTCATTGAGCAGTTATTTCTGCTGCTGGGGGAGGTTTGCTTGATGCCTAATGCAGATACACAATGAACAATAGTGGTGAGAGAGGAGGCCCAAGGGCAGAGGAAATTTTTTATGTTTAAATTTTTCTTGTCTTGCCATAAAATATGAATTTTATTTCACAGTTGCATTTCCTTGATGATATATGATGTGGAACATCTTTTTATGTACTTATTTGCCAACTGTATACCTTCATTGGTGAGGTGTCTGTTAAATTCCTTGTTCTTTTTATATTTTGGATAACAGCCCTTTATCAGATGGCATTGAAGCTACTTGACATTTATTTAAACTTTAGATCTTTGTCTTGACTTTTAGTAAAATGTTGTTTCCAATCTATATCATTTTATTAAATGCAAAATTTTGTTATGCCTCAGTCTTTTTATAAAAAAATTTAGCCATATTGATATTTATTAATGAATTCATTTATGCATTCTATCAACAAACATTTAATGTCTACTACACGAAAGTATTGTGCTAGACACTAGGGATATAGAGGATAAGGCTGACCTGGTTCCTTTTCTCATAGAGCTTTTTATTCTAGTTATTTATAGACATGAAACAACTCTGCTTTGCCAGCCTCAGTGATTCTCTCTGCTAGAGATTGCCTTCAGCACTTGAGATGCCAAATCTTAACAACCAGGGGGGAAAAGAAATCCCCTTTTTTCTCTTAGCATTACTCTTTGTTAAAAGGCTCCCAAAGTAGTGTTGCTTGGGCCCCCAAGTGTCATACAGATACTTCAGTAGAGGTAGTTTTCTCTTTGCATGGCTCTGTTACATGCAAATTTCAGTTATCATAATTTAATTAAATAATAGTAGTTCCCCAAAAGCACAGTCCAAATATCAGTTACCAGGGTATATGAACTTTGAGTAATTGCATAAAATACAAACTTCACTGCCAGCTCATCAGTCCACAAATTGCTATGTAAATAGCAGATGTGCATCATGATTAGCAATTGTGATGGATCAATCACATCACTTCTTTCAAAGTCTGTTGGTGTTGGGTCACTGCACATCTGTTATTCACTTGCTGCTCAGACAGCAAAGCATGTAATTGTGTTGCCTCCTTGTCTCATAGTGATAAACCTACCTGACAGTTTACAAAAGTGGATAATTAAAAGAGGAAATTAGCCAATGTAAGAAGAAACAGCTAATTATGCGAATGTTAACACTCCTGCTGTTTGAGGAGCTCTAGGTATGTAGCCAGTGGGACTGATGAGGGTGAACTTCCCAACAAAAAACAGGAAAATGGTTGTGAGGAAAAGTACCAGTGAAAGTGATGCTAACAACAAAATCCACAGAAAAGAAACTCTCAGAGCTATCTCATGACATTGAAAGCACTAAGGATAAAACATTGAAGTGGCTCCATATGTAGAAAGAAGTATGAAAACTAGCAAATCACAGAAAAGTAAATGCTTACTTTGTGTCATTATACAATAAGAAGGTATAAAACAAGTAGGAGGCATCACTTTTCAAGCTACTCTGGATAAGATTTTCCAAAGAAATGAAACATGTTCGTTCTCAATGTTTCTAATGTTTTACATTTCAGTGTATCAAATATATAAATAAATAAATAATCATTGGCTTTACTATTTTTTATTTTTTTACATTTTTATAACCAATGGTAAAAAAAATCTTTGATATTTTAACAAAAATGTTTAAAGATCACAGAGCAATTGTTATTTTTACCATTAATTTAAAAGAATTCTTTGCATGATTTCAGCTTGAAGTTTTTTATGGGCCTGCACTACAGAGAAGTGCAAAGCAGCACCTATCTGTATATATTACATCCCACTCTCTTCATAGGACCCATAATGCATGTGGGGATTTATCCAAGAGTGGTTTAAGTACTGACTGTCAAACTCAGAATTCATATTCCTCTCCAATGACTAAACACCAACAATGCTTCTCAGCTCTTCTGCAAAGATACTTTCATTGGACAATCTCACACGTTGGTAGGCAAGACAAAATATGCCTGAAATGTGGAAGGACATACAGTTTAATTTATTTTTCCAGGCAATGCCTCAGCTCCTGTACAGACATAGCAAACGATTCTGATAGGCTTATCTCAGCAGGGTCTACACATTTCCAGTCATGACTAAATCCACAGTGGTGGACACTGCCCATCTGAGACTGTGCCTGTTCCATAAGAAAAATGAACATAAAAGAAAAAAAATATTGAAATAACATAAAAGTATGTTGGAATCCCAGTGATCATTGCAGAAGTGTTCCAATAGTATTTATTTTGAGAAGAGTAGAAATATATATTTATTTTAGGACTTAAGGGAAAACGATCTTGTTTTTTTTTTTTTTTTTTTTTGGCAGTACATGGGCCTCTCACTGGTGTGGCCTCTCCCTTTGTGGAGCACAGGCTCCGGACGCGCAGGCTCAGTGGCCATGGCTTACGGGCCCAGCCACTCCATGGCGTGTGGGATCCTCCTGGACCCGCGTCCAGGGGAACAAACCCGGGTCCCCTGCATCGGCAGATGGACTCTCAACCACTGCGCCACCAGGGAGGCCCTGATCTTGATTTTTTTAATGTAGTATAATTAAATAGAACATATTGTCTCTTAGAAAGAGATAGTCTTTTCATATTTTCTCATGACTCGAATACAAATTTGTATCACACTCTGAATATTTTTTATCTTCTCAGTCACCACTTGAATAAAGTTTATTTCTCATTTCCCAATGCCAAACCACTGTAAAAAAGAGAAAGTGTAATATCTTTTTATTTACATTTTTGGGGGTTTACCCTTCATAAAATGGAGGAAAATCGATGTCTTTCTCTTCTCTAGATAAAATATATTCACATAATTCAACTTTTGACATTTCCAGAGATATAGCATTAGTCACTGCTTTACTGAGTCACATTTGCTTGATTTTGAATATGTATCTGGATATGCAGCCTTGGAAAAGATTACATACAAAACAATTTCCAATTGCGATTTGATAATAGAGGTCACATATTTTAAATTATGAGTTTTGTGGCTCATTGCTATAGTTTGAGAGGCTTGGAAATGAGTTGTGCCAGTTGATGGTTGTGTAAGTGGATAAACAAGGCTGGATCAGTTCGGCAGAGCCCCAAATCACCAGGGAAATGATAACAAAAACAGCTTCAACCATCCAGCTCCTATTTAGCAGCTGGAAAGACCATAAGACCTCAGGTTCACTCTCATTTAATATGGGCTAAGTCTTTGTTATAGCAAATATTCTTTACCTTTCATCATAGGTAATAAAACATGAATCCAAATATATGAGCTGTCCTTTAGATCATCTTTTTAATGCTAATACTCTTCCAGAACTGAAGAGTAAAAAGTATTTTGGATTAAACTGTTAAACATCAGCTGAAGCACATCAGCTGAAAATAATATGTTGAAAATTCGGAGGCAATATGCAGAGTAAATAAGTTTGCTATTTTTAACCAAAATTAAGATAAATTAAAATAAAAATCTTTGATTAGCCAAATTCATAAAATTCTGCAACTCCCTTTATCAACAACAGTATATAACTTAAATTAGAGGAAGGACTTTGGGACTAGGGAACAAGGAGAACATGCAAAATCTAGTCTCACTTTTGCCACTAATTAGAATTCTTGAAAATGAAACCAAGTCCCCGCCAAACCAAGTTCCCCTGCCAAGTTTATAGTTAACCTCTCTATTCAAAACTTTATTCCCGGGCTTCCCTGGTGGCGCAGTGGTTGAGAGTCCGCCTGCCGATGCAGGGGACACGGGTTCGTGCCCCGGTCCGGGAAGGTCCCACATGGCGCGGAGCTGCTGGACCCGTGAGCCATGGCCGCTGAGCCTGCGCGTCCGGAGCCTGTGCTCTGCAACAGGAGAGGCCCCAACAGTGAGAGGCCCGCGTACCGCAAAAAAAAAAAAAAAAAATTGCTGCTGGAGATATCACCATTAATGTACAAACTCAGGCTGTTTCTCCAGGACAAGATGAACACAGGTCGCTGGGTCATGGACCAACAGACCAGAGACTCATAAAACGTAGGCATCCTGATGCCTGAAACTACAATTAAGAAATGTCACAGACATGTCACAAGATGATGATTAATCCCAGCTTCTTCATTCTTCCCCTTTAAAACATCCTCAAGTCAAAGACCAAGTGGGAGTGGATCTGAGGCTTGTCTCCCACACCCTTGCTTGGTGTCCTGCAATGAACCCTTACTTTGCTGAAAAATCCAACTGCCAGCATTTGGCTTTCTGCACTGCAGGCACACGAGGCCCTGTACTCAGTTACAAAAGGAAAAAAGAAAAAGGAATTATCTTTCAGTGAGGATTTACTCCGAGTCAGGAAGTCAGCTTTGGTTCATGCATCTCATTTAGTTCTCTCAATAATCCTGTGAGAAGGGAGTCTTTATCTTCATGTTACAATGATCAAGCAAAAACGCAGGACTTCCCATAGCAAGCAGGCAGCTAGTAAGGGGCAAACCCAAAATTAAAACTCAGATTCGTTACACTCTAAAATCTGTGCCCTTCCCAATAGGCTAAATCTCATTTCCTCTCAAATAATCTAAAATACAATGGATTCCTTTTTGCCAAGAAATCGGTTTCAAATATAAATCAAATTTGAAATTTCTTTTGGCTTTGAGAGCTCCCAAATCCCACTCATGCTCTTCTCACCACATTATGCTGTCACCAATATTTTATAATCTTAGTTATATTTAAATCATTGCATGTCATATTTTAATTTTTACCCTAAGTAAAAAAGGGCATCAATATTTGCCTCTGAGTAGTAAAAAGGTCAGTTGAAATATTGAGCATAAAAGTGTTTCAAAGATATAAAGGGAGTAGACAAACTGAGGTCATGATTATACTTCCATTATGCAACAACAAAAAATTTGCTTTCCAAACTTAAAAATACCTTAGAAGCATGTACAGCGATATCCTTTATTCAATGCCAAGAAAAGCCATTAAAAAGACCATATTTATATGGTAAGAAACAGGAAGTCGTCTGCTGAGAGTGTAGGGGAAAATACAGATCAAAAATAAGAGTCTTAAAAAAAAATAGGAGACTTAATTCTCCCTGATGAAAATAAGAAAACAACCCTTCCCTCCCAAAGCATTTACTTTAGAAAACCTGCAACTGTGAGTTCTTTCTCTGTCCCTTTGAAATAAATGTGAATCTTTTTAAAGCTAAATGAGCCTCTCGCCAGATTTATGGCCCAGAAACGTCTTTCTTAAGGACTAGGAAACATCTCTTTGAAATGTAATCACTCAAGAAGAGAGAGCCCCTATCTCCTGTTTCTGAGGGAGGGGAGGAGCCCCAGTTTAGCACTAGCATCTTTTGCTCCCAATTGCAAAACTACACCCTGTCACAAAAATATGAGACTTTTTTGGGATAAAGCCAATTAGATAACATACATGGTCCCCCAACTACCAAGTGAATTTAGGGTGAACTATGAGACAAATCAAATGCCTTTACTTGAAGACTAATTATTGTTTATTTTGAGAACGTGTGTGTAGTGAGTTGTATCTCCTTCACTACACAAAAAATGAGATTTCATTCTATCTTTGTAATCCTTTAGCTGATTGCCTGTGATATTTCTCACATTCTAGCTTATGTGTTTATTCAATAATAAAATTTTTTTCTTTCTTTTGTGGAGAGATTTTCTGAATTGGGAAGAGATTTTGTTATTAATTATATTGCCCAATGAGAGAAAATATATCTTCAGAGAATCAGAAGTCCTTATAAAAACTGAGCCTTGAATGCAGTCAGAAAATGAGAAATACTAGGACAAAAGCAGTGACCATTTATTTCATCAGAGGACATTTGAAAAGATATATGTGACTGGCTGGTAAGAGGAACCCACACTGAATTTTTTTTTTTTTTTTTTTTTTTTTTTTTTGTTATTAGAGAGGTGTGCTTCATGCCCTTTCAGAAGAACACCAGTTAGTCCAATTTTCTATAAAAGATTTGATGAAATAAAATTCATATTTTATGATAAGACTCTTACCAAGGCTGTTGCCCTAGAATCCTACCCCTGCCCCTCCCTCAAATGGAAGTCAATTGTTCTTATCTAAGTTTGAGGAGGAAGATGCAAAGAGAAAAAAAAACAGGAACTGGTTAGAACCAACTAGGCCCAAGATGGCAGAAGATCTGACTTCCAGTGGACCCTGAGCTTCATTACATGCTCACTATAATACATTACCTGCTAAATGACACATCCACCAGTGCCATGACAGTTGACGATTGCCATGATGAAACTGAGCAGGATCCGGTGGGGCTCCTGAGCACAAAAGACTTCCTGGGTCCCCTGTTTCTTGTTTGTAAGGAAATGAGCTTCATTCAGCCTCAGTGACCTTCCCTGAGTTCCACAGGGCAGATCAAACAGTTGCTAATCAGGGAAGGGAGGGGATGCAGAGACAAGGGAGAAGCAGCCAAGAAACAATAGTGCAGTCTTGGGGCAGGGTCCTGGTTCCTGCTCAAGGGGTACACACAACAATATCTTTGAGCTGTTTTGCAGATACTGAAACTCCCACCAGGTGGAAGAAGTTAACTGTATGCTGCCCACAAGCACATAGACCCCAGACCTACTGGAACCAGGTTGATGATACTGACTCCCAATTACCTCACCACCAACCAATCAGAAGGATGTCCACAAGCTGACCACGCCCTGCTCCTTGAACACTATAAGACTCCTCACTACCCCGTCCAGGTCAGGACACACAGTTTTGAGGGCACTAGCCCACTGTGTCCCCCTTTGCCTGGCAAAGCAATTAAGTTATCCTTTTCTACTTCACCCAAAACTCTGTCTCTGAGATTCAATTCAGTACCAGTGTACAGATGCTGAATTTCAGCTACTATGACAACAACCAGAAAAGCCCATAGAAGGACTGAAAAGGAATATTGCATGAGTTCTGGGTCCACACGACAGCCTTGTTCTCAGATAACTCATGAATATTCCTACCACTCTTTCCTATTCCCTCCCTTTTATCTCAGCCCTCCTATATATTTGGTGTCTCCACCTGAACTGGGCTGTGAACTAGGTTCCTGCTTCTCCATTCTTTGGCTGTGGAATAAAGCTTGTACTGTTCTAGTCTCAGCACCAGTTTCATTATTGGCTGTGTGAATCTGAGCAGAAAAAGAACTTCCCTCTCTGAGACAAAGGATCTCTGTCCAGGCTAGGAGCCCAGTAGGTCCAATTCAGTAACAAGACAAGAAATATTTAAACAAAAATTTTTTCTTTGCTCTTTTGTGCCTCCTCCCTCCCCTTTAGTGTGTATTGAGCACCTGCATTAACCAGACCTCCTTAGGAGATAACCTTCCTTCCTAATCTTGTAGGGGCCACTATGACCCATGACCCACTCACTTTGTAGATATGGATGTGTAAACTGTCAATAATATATCATTTAATGTACAGCCCTCTGTCTCAAAAAAACTTATATAACTGTGCTTTAACTTCTAATGGGTGCCACAGTTCTCAGAGCTTTCTTAGAGGCTCTTCCCAGATTATAATCTTTAATTTGGCTGGAATTTAAAATTTTCCATTTTTTTTCTTAGATTGACCGATTGATTTTTTCATTGATAGATTTGAATTGCATTAATAGATGTATTGGGTATGGGAATGTGAAGGGTTACATATTTAAGTACAAAATAGGGAAGAAAAGTGGTGGTTGGCAGATATACTAAACTAAGGCAGTGTTCACCAGTGTTCATTCTCTTGTTGTGAATGAACAACGTCCAGCCCTTAGGATGTTCTGGGGGAAGAAGTTTTGGAGACGGCACACCCTGTTTTAAACTTTCACAACATCCATGAGTTTATTTAAAGATCTGAGATAACTTACAGTTAAGAAATTTGTCTCACTTTATTTGATCTAATTTTCTCTAAATATATTTGACCTTTTGTAATCAGATAGATAAGGGGGTCCCTGGAGGAAGATGACCAGGCATGACTTTCTTGACACAAGAGAAGCCATTTTGACTTAAGCTATTTTGTGAGCTAAGCCTGGTCTCAACACTTGCCCTTGGACAGGTCTCAGTAATTAATGATCTTGAGGGAACAAAAGAATGCAGGAATAAACGACTGTTATCAGGCAAGGGAAGTGACAACAGCAAAGATTATACATCAGTTGTAAGACTCTCAGTTCTGTTTCAGTGGCAAAGATTAGCCCAAAGCACTTTCTTGAGCTGTTTGAAAAATTCAAACCCCTTTGAGCACTCAACCAGCAGATGGACTAGAACTTAAGGGATGCTGCTGCTGACATCAATCAACGAAAACTTCGACTCTGTCGACCTTTGCCCCAGTTCCATGCAGAATTCTCCTTTGCTCAAGCCCCTTCATGAATATGCATGTACCCTTAGCTTAACACTTCCCCAATATTGCTGTTCAGGGCAACACTACTTTGGGAAAGATCCCCCAGTGTTCTTACTACAAGGAGTAAATCCTTCCTTCTCCATCTTTAGCTTGGTTGTATCTTCTGGCTCGACACCCACCAAGAGGCAAACCCAGCTTTTAGGTAACACTTTGAGAACACTTTATAAACTAGTTGTTAATATCCCCAATGATGCTAGAATAGATGTGAGGAGTCACTGAAGATTTTTTTTTTTTTTAATATTGAAACTGACTACATCAGTGGAACATATTTTGGGAAATGCTGATTGAAGGCCAGCACTGAAAATTCAGATTTTCCAATTCCCATTAATTGGAAGAGAGAAAAGAGACACACATTTGATCAATCACGAAATGATGCTCTAAAGGTGTTTGTTTCAGAGTTTAGCATATGGCAACAGCCACAATTCAAGGCTTTTGGTTAATGGGAATTAACAAACAGAGCTGGAAGCCTCTGTTAATCACTCAGAAAGTAATCTGTCTAAGCAGCTTTAAAAGTGCTACTTGGGTTTCCCTGGTGGCGCAGTGGTTGAGAGTCCGCCTGCCGATGCAGGGGACACAGGTTCGTGCCCCGGTCTGGGAAGATCCCGCATGCTGCAGAGCGGCTGGGCCCGTGAGCCATGGCCGCTGATCCTGCGCGTCCAGAGCCTGTGCTCTGCAACAGGAGAGGCCACAATGGTGAGAGGCCTGCGTACCACAAAAAAAAAAACAAAAAACAAAAAAAACCATACTAACATATCACCTCACACCTGTCAGAATGTCTATTATCAGAAAGAAAAGAAATAACAAGTGTTGGCAAGGATGTGGAGAAAAAGGAAATCTCGTATACTGCTGGTGAGAATGTAAATTGGTGCAGTCATTATTGAATAAACTATGGAGATTCCTCAAAAAAATTAAGAATAGAACTACCATGTGACCCAGCTATTCCACTTCTGGGTATTTACCCAAAGAAAATATACACTAATCTGAAAACATATATGCACGCTTGTATTCATTATGGCATGATTTTTGGTAGCCAAGATATGGAAACAACCTAAGTGCCCATCAATGGACAAATGGATAAAGAAAATATGGTGTATATATACATACGCACACACATATACATACAATGGAATACTACTCAGCCATAAAAAAGACAAAGTCTTGCCATTTGTGACAACATGCATAGAACTTGAGGGTATTAGGCTAAGTGAAATAAGTCAGATGGAGAAAGACAAATATCATATGATTTCAGTCATATGTGGAGTATAAAAGAACAATTAAACAAACAAACAAACAAAAATAAATGAGCAAACTAAACCAAAGAAAAATGAACACGTACATACAGTGCACAGAGTAGAAGTTACAAAACGGGGAGGATGAAATGGATAAAGTGGGTCAACTGTGTAGTGACTGACAGAAACTAAATTTTTGGATTGTGAGCCCATCGTAGGATATTCAGAAGTAGAAATATAATGTTGTACACGTGAAACTTATATAATGTTATAAATCAATGTTACCTCAATTTAAATAAATAATTAATTAATTTTTAAAAAGTGAATATGAGAAATAAAATTTAAAATAAATTTAAAATAAAATTTTAAAATAGTGTGAAGCCACGATAGAGTTATTTTGGGTCAGTTATTGTTTATCCTCTGTTTTATCACTAGGTGTCAATAGCTTTGGTTGTACCTCCTTATCATGTCTTATACAGTAGTATATTACTGATAAATTATTGGTAAATTCTAAAGAGTTTCATAGCACCTGTCTCTCTTGTAAAGCTTCTGGCTAAAATACAGCTGTTTTGTTTGGTTTCTTTTATATATATTATAATCCAAAGCACATTTCTGTGCTGGCAAGTTTATTGGACACAGTTAGAAGGAATTCACAACTGATGCTTTTGAAGGTCTTTCCCAAAACATTATAAACTCTCCCAAAAAAGTATGCTTTGGCCTAATCAGGCTTCTTTTTATAAAATAGAACACAAAATGCAGTTTATCCAAATCAGACCTACTTCCATAGTAATGGGACATGAACGCATTTTAGAGCTCAAGTAAACTCACTTCCTCTGTGCAGCTTTCCCTTACTGCCCTCAAATTTGCTACCCCTCCCTGTCATGTGCTGCAATTTTCAAATCATAGCACTTGTCACACTTTACTGCAACTGCCTATTTACTGTTTGTCTTCTCACTAGACTGTAAGCTTCCTGGACTTCTCTCATTCATCATTGTTTGGCTAAATACTTACACACAGTGGGTGTTCACAGTGAATGATTCAATAAGTAGCAGGATATGCATAACAAAGTTGCCACCTTACATGATGTTGACAAAGGGGGACATCAACAGTGTACAGCCTAAGTCTTTTCCTTTTATCACATTTCTCAGTGATCTTTCCTTTTATAAAACAATATCTAATGAGTAATTTTTATCTTTTCACTTACTAATTTATTTCTAATTACCTTTTCTGTGGTCTAGGTTTCTCAACAGATTGTAAGTTCCCTCAGAGTGGGAATCTTATTGCCTTGTATTTCTTTGTATCCCATTAAGTACCTACTTCTAATGAACATTATACATAATAGCTTCTCAATACATATTGGGTGATTGCTAGGTTGAACAGATACTAATCATGCAAAACTGAATTAAAACAAAGCACAGTCCCAGACAGAGTTTAGAGAGTAGCAAGGAAGCAAATTGACAAGTTATGAGAGCTTTTATCTAAAATCTCACTGGAAAATAGAGAACTAAGGCCATTTTCTGTGACATTCGAGGTCCAAACCACACAGCTACAGAATTAGCTATAAAATTTTGGCCTATGTTAATTCAGATTTGACTTTTGTGTATCAATTTAAAGTTGACCCTTGAACAACGCGGGGTTAGGGGTGCCTAACCTTCCCTGTCATCCAAAATCCTTGTAGAGGGCTTCCCTGGTGGTGCAGTGGTTGAGAGTCCGCCGGCCGATGCAGGGGACACGGGTTCGTGCCCCGGTCCGGGAAGATCCCACATGCCGCAGACGGCTGGGCCCGTGAGCCATGGCCACTGAGCCTGCACGTCCGGAGCCTGTGCTCCGCAACAGGAGAGGCCACAACAGTGAGAGGCCCACGTACAGCAAACAAAACAAAACAAAACAAAATCCTTGTAGAGTTTATAGTTGACCTTCCATCCATCTGTATCCACGGTTCCTCTGTATCCACTGTTCCACATCATCGGGTTCAACCAACCTCAGATGGTGGTAGTGTAGTATTTATTATTGAAAAAAATCTGTGTGTAAGTGGATCCGCCCAGTTCAAACTCACATTGTTCAAGGCTCAACTGTATTTTGCTTCTAGGTCTAAATATATCCAGGAAAAATAAAAGGAGGGGAATCTTTTGTGTGAATTTTCAGCAAACACAAGTGTAAACAGACTTGATCCACTGTTATAAATAATTATAACACTACTCACTGAAAGCACATTGCCAACACAGTGGAAAAGGGGTTAAAATCAGGAGAACATTCATTTTGTAAAAAGGAACATGAAAACTGAGGAAAATGATTCCCGATATGAACCACTTTTTTTTTTTTTTTTTGAGGTACGCGGGCCTCTCACTGTTGTGGCCTCTCCCACTGCGGAGCACAGGCTCCGGACGCGCAGGCTCAGCGGCCATGGCTCGTGGGCCCAGGCGCTCTGGGGCCCGTGGGATCTTCCCGGGCCGGGGCACGAACCCATGTCCCCTGCATCGGTAGGCAGACTCTCAACCACTGCACCACCAGGGAAGCCCTGAACCACAATTTTGAAGTGGAGGTTTTGTCCCATGAAAAGCTTATTCGTTTCCATTACCATGGTGACCCAAGAGGACATGAAATTGCCCGGGATTAATGGTTTCACTTAGGGGTCAATTTTTAGATTAATACATGTGTTCCTTTTTGTCCCTACTCTTCTTAACATTTACCCATGGTTTCAATATCAAGTTTTAGGGTAGATTGTCTCATTTTTTATCAGGAGGTGACATGTTTAGGAAACTGAAGCAGAGAAAATTGTATAACTCTGACAAATCTCCCAAAAGTAGTGAGTGAATACAGAAACCATTTCCACTAAGTGCATTTGCCTTGACATTGAAAAATGTGGCAGAGGCTGCCAGAGGTTCGTTAAAATCTGTTGTCCTCTTCTTTCCTGGCATAGGACAAGATTTCACTTCCCTGAAGTCAGATTTGGCTATGTGAGCTGGGTTCTACCCCATGGAACATGATTGGAGGTCACATGTGCCTTATTCAGAGATGGCTCACAAAGTCTCCTGCATATGCTGGGCCATGTCCCTTTCCCCTCTGACTGACTAGGATGGCAATGCCCTGTGTGACCTTGGATGCAACATTTCAAAGGTGGCAGAGAAGCTGTCAGCCAGTCAGAGAATAATCACATAAAGAAAAGCACTCTGCTGACCTTGGTATCTGCCTGTACAGTTACAGAGGAAAGTAACTGTCTTATTCTCTAAACCACTGAATTTTAGGGGTCTGTTATTTGCAGCCTAGCCTACCCTAATTTTGATCTCAGTCTTGGTGTGAGAGAGATGTGTCTATGTGTGTCTCATGCAGTCATAATCATAAATTGAGAAGAAATCTAATTATTAGGAACTTAAATTGTAAGATCCAAAAAAGGGAAATGATACTTTTTCACAAATTACTTGGCCTTGCATAAAAATTACAAATAACAAAAAGTATATTTTTTGCTTAGCATAATCTAATCTAACATAGGTCTCAATTAAAGGATTTAGGAATTTAATCACAAATTCTCTAAACTGTATCTATACATTTCCATGAAATCTCAGGTTTTTGTCGTTATTTGGAGTTCCCTATTCTCTTATTAATATGGGTCCATCAAAATGTGGCAACTGGCCAATATTTGATTACATGACTATATCTCACAAGGCTCAACTAACACCATTTTGACATACTATCAGTTCCAAATGAGCATATTTGCCATTAGGTAATAATACTAGTGGTAATGATAACGTTAGAGCAACTGTCTCCACTCATTACTTGCTACGATATAAATTTAATCTTCACACTAGATTTGAGGTTGGTATTATTATCCACATGTTACTGATGAAAAGCTGAGGCTCAGAGAGAGTTAAATAACTTGACCAAAGCTCTGAAAAAAGCAAGTTGCTGGAACTAGGATCTGGACCCAGGTCTTGACTGAAGTGTTTGTGCTTTTAGTTCCCCACTGTACCATCTTAGAGAGCAGAGTACTCAGCACAATCACTTTCCAATTTTCCTTGGGTGTCATGTTTTACAGACTATTTCATATACTAGCAGGACACTGAGACAACTCTGGATTGTAGCTCAGAACTGGGTCCTTAAATCCTTAGCTCTGTAGAATAGCTCTTTTGGATCAAGCACTGAATCACATAGTTTAAAAACAATGGAAAAAATCGTCTTCAAAAATAAAATAATTACACCTCTCAAAATGTTAGAATTGTATAGTAACACCTTTGGTCCTTCTACAACTACAACAGACACCACATCTGATATCACACCCATTTTTATTTGTACAAAAACAGTCTGAACCTTAATCTTCAACTCCTTCTTCTAACCTGGGTTTCATAACATAATTTCAAGTATTTATAAGACAATTCCCCCTGGACGTTATAGAGAAATCTTTAACTCAATAGCTCATTAAACACAACACACAGTTACCCTCAGAACTTGACTTCCCATCTTACCTTCCTGTTTATGTCTCCAATAAAGGAATTAATTTCTCAGGGCTTCGGGCTTCCATGCTACTTAGTTTGTACTGTATGTATAGCACTTACCAAATTCATGAATTGTAACTATTTTTATACAGGATCTACCTGTCCTAACTGCTTGTAATACATGCCATTTTTATGGATAGATCATTTGTTTAGAAGAAATTGACAAGTTCAGTGATTTATTTATTCAGCCACAGATTTACTTTAAGAGATAGTGTCGTTTGAAGTAGGGGGGAATTATAACATTGTCATCATCTTTATGCTTCCAAAAAGATCTGTTGTAATACCCTGATTTTGATTTATCGTGGCAAATACCTGTTGAGTGATAAATCACATATAAATACATTAATACAGAACTTTAGTACTAATAGATAAGATAAATTCTAAAACATGAAAGGGCAATTATCTGAAACTAAAGCACACATGAGTCAATGCCCACTGGGCAGGGGGTGGGTGAAATCCAACTTATGTTACGATTCAGAGAAATCTCTACTTATATTATTAAGGTGATGAATAAGCATCTACCAGAAACATAGTTAATGTACACAAAGCTGCAATCTTGGAAACTGTAACATTCTACAAACATGATATTTTGTAATGACGGGAGTTTGGGGAAGTTAATAAAGAATAATGAACATGAGAACAATCGAAGAAGAATTTGTCCATGTTCATCCAGAGGTAGGGACGACAGACACTCTGACTTATTTGACAGACATGAGTATTCAAGTCATTTTTAGAAAAATATTCTCTAAAGAGGAGCAAGAGCAATTCTCCAGACTCAGTCAGGTCAGCTTACTCACATCCTTTAGGTCACCTCTCTCATCCTATCTTTCATTTATCAGGTACATTAATGTTGAGAATTAGGTATAGCAGTCGGTGGATTTGAATATTAAGATCACTGAAAGCA